>NW_020678272.1:0-10270 GCF_002925995.2 Terrapene triunguis | reverse complement strand
CAGGCTCCGCTGTCCTTCTGCAGCTTAACAATAGGCACACTCAGGGCCGGCTCTAGCTTTTTTGCCAACCAAAAAAAAAAAAAAAAAAGGGCGTCGGGACTGCCGAAGCAAAAAAACCCCAAAAACGGCAACCGCAGGGAGTGCGTGGAGGGTGGTCAAGGTGGCTCGTGGGGGGGGGTGAAGGGCGGCGCCCGGCTGCTCCCTCCACCCGTGGGCAGCCAGGCGCTGCAGCCCGCTCGCAGCTGGGCGAGAGGGGCTCCCCCCTCCGGCCTTGGGGTGCCTCTCCCGGCCGGGGAGGAGGAGGCCCCGGGGGCTGCAGGAAGTGCTGGCTCAACTGCTCCTTTAAAGGCGGCTCGGCTGGGCCGGGCTCAGAGTGGCATGGGAGGTGGAGGCCGGTGCTGGCGGCGGGGAGTGGCACGTCCCGGGGAGCCCGGCGGCATGGTGAGCAGTGGGGATCGCTAGTTCCTGCCCCCCTGGGCCGGGGTCCGTGCCCCTGCAGGGCTGGGCTGGGACTGGCGGAGCGCGGGGAGCCGGCCGGGGGCTCCGGAGCTGCGGACTGGGCTCCAAAGCAAAAAAAAAAAGAACCACGGCAGAGCGGCCGGAATGTGCCGCCCCAAGATTGGCCGGAATGCCGCCCCTTACAATGTGCCGCCCCAGGCACGTGCTTTCTCGTCTGGTGCCTGGAGCCGGCCCTGGGCACACTCCAACCCCGAGCGTCCCCATGTGGGGGGCAGGGGGGCAGCCCAGGTTCCACTGGAGACTCCTCGTGTTTACACCTACGCTGGTCCCAAAGCAGCAGGACTCCCCAGCTTACCAGTTTCATCTCAGGATTGCTGCTATGCCTAACTCGGAGCACTTAGTGAAAACAAGTATGAATTTATTTAACAAAGAACAGAGATTTGACTAATAGCCAGTGGGCAGATGCATTAAAAACAATTGGTTCTTCTTCGAGTGCTTGTTCACGTCCATTCCACATTAGGTGTGCGCGCGCCGCGTGCACGAATCGTCGGAACTTTTTTCCCTCAGCGGCTCCCGTCGGGCCCGCAGGGTCCCCCTTCCCGCCAGAGCGGCGCCCCGCCCTCGCGTATATATATCCCTGCAGGCCCGACCCTCCCTCAGTTCCTTCTTACCGCCCGTGGCGACGTTGGAACAACTCTGTCTCTCGCCTGAGAGTGTCCCTTAGCATAGCCATTAGCAGTAGTTAGCAGTTCATAATTACAGTTAAGAGTTTTAGTGTTAAGTAGTTGTTTAGTTCTTCTAAGGACCAAAATCACTTGGTGATAGGGGTTTGGTCAACCCCTGCACCGGCCCTGGGCGGCGGGGCATGCCGCACGCCCAAGGCTTTAAGGCGTGTGCCGCGTGCCGCAGGCCTATGCCAGTGAGCGACCCGCACGAGTCGTGTCTCCGTTGCCTCGGGGAAGCTCACCAGAAGGAGCGCTGTAAAATTTGTAAGGCCTTCAAGCCCAGAACCAAGAAAGAGAGGGAATTTCGCCTTAGACAGCTCCTCATGGAGGCGGCGTTACAGCTCTCCTCTTCCGCGGCACCATCCGCTTCGGTGCGGAGTGCCCCGGCATCGGTCCGCGACCCGACACCGGCGGCGCAGACTAAGCCCACGGCACCGCCAAGGCGGGAACATGCCCGGCACCGATCTTCTTCGCCGGCCAAGGCAAAGGGCCAGCCTAAGGCCCGGGGACGCTCCCCTCATAAGAAGGCGGCACCGGCGAAGCCCGCAAGTGCGGCCAAGGCCGTAACGGCCCCGGTACAGGTCCCGGCACCAGTGGCTCCGGCGCCGAAGGGCCCGTCGAGCCCCGGGACGAGCGCGTCGAGTGCGGAGGATGGGCTGGAGGAACTGTTGGAACAGCCCTCCACCCCGGACACATTTGAGGCGGCAAAGGACCTCATCGAATTGTCCTCCGAAAGCACACTCCGCGCTGCAGACATTCCGCCGCGGCTGCCATCCAAGGGCAAACCGGCGATGATGCGCCCGTCGCGGTCGCCATCTCGGCACCGTTCACGGCGCCGGTCCCGGTCGAGCTCCGCCTCGGTGGACTCCCGGCTTCCCGCCGCACAACGGGCCGCGAAACAGTCAGGGCCCGATGCGAGCGTGGCACCGCCTCAGCAACCCGGCTCGAGCAGGCGCCGGGACACTTCGATGGCGAGACTCCCAAGACCACCCTCCCGCAGCCGCTCCCGGTCCCGCGGTCAACGGTACCATTCCCGGTCCAGATCGGCACGCCGGTACTCACGGTCCCGGTCCAGACGGCACCGCTCCCCGACACCGGACCGGCACCGCCCCACGGCACCGCCATGGCCCTCTAGGTCACCGTCCCTAGCATCGGAAGAGGGCTCGGGCCTTTCCAGATATGGCCGCAGAGGGCATGCCGCTAGAGAACACGAGGCCTCTTGGCAACCACATCGGAACCATCCTGGGCAGTGGCCATTCTGGACACCGTGGGCCTATCATCAGCAAGGCCCTCCATCCAGGACTTCGAGGTCGGGTCCCTCAGGAGACCGGTCCCGCTCCCCACGGTGCCGCCCTACCTCCCGTGCGGAGGCCACGGTCTCCAGACCACCGGATGCAGAGAGGGCGGACTCGGCACCGAGCTCGGCACCGTCCCTGACTCGGGACAGGGGGCGCACCCCGGAGGGACGCCCCGCTGAGGAGGAGATACAGGAGGACGAGGAAGCTCAGAAAGCCATGACCTCCTCCTCCTCGCCGGACGAGGCCGTGGCGGGCACGACAGTATCCGGCCCTCCCCCTATTGACCACCGGGCTCACCAGGACTTGCTCCGCCGGGTGGCCCTCAATTTGGGTCTACAAGCAGAGGAGACGGTTGAGCAGGAGGATCCGATGGTGGACATTCTGAGCCCAGAGGGTCCCTCCAGGATCGCGCTCCCGCTTATAAAAACGGTCCAGGCAAACTATAAGACCGTATGGCAAACGCCAGCCTCCTCTGCGCCAACCGCAAAAGGCGTAGAACGGAAGTACTTCGCCCCGTCCAAAGGGTTTGACTTTCTCTTCTCCCACCCGACCCCATGTTCGCTGGTCGTCTCGGCGGTTAATGAACGGGAAAGGCATGGCCAACAGGCCCCGGCACCCAAGGCCAAGGAGGCAAAACGACTAGACCTTTTTGGCAGGAAGGTCTATTCGTCCGGGGGCCTCCAATTGCGGATAGCAAATCAGCAAGCGATCCTAAATAGACATAACTTTAACTCATGGGCTTCGGTGTCCAAGTTCAAAGAGGCCTTGCCTCAGGGTTCACAACCTGAGTTCGCGGCGCTAGTGGACGAGGGGAAGGCGGTAGCCAAAACGTCGTTACAGGCCTCACTTGACTCTGCCGACGCAGCCGCTAGAACAATTGCGTCAGGCGTAGTGATGAGACGTTCTGCATGGCTGCAATCCTCGGGCCTTCCCCCGGAGGTGCAAAATACCCTCCAAGACTTGCCGTTTGAGGGTACGGGTCTATTCTCAGAGCAGACTGACGCCAGGCTACACAGCCTCAAGGACTCTCGGGCTACCCTTAAGTCCTTGGGGATGCACACCCCTGTGACACAGAGGAAGCCGTTCAAGCCCCAACCTCCTCAGAGGCAGTATCATCCTCGCCCTCGTCAGGAACCATACCGTAGACGGGGCAGGGACAATAGACGTAGGCGCAACAATACGCCTAGCCAAGGCCAAAACCAGGGCCAAAACAAGACGCAGCCGGGAAATAAACAAGGATTTTGAAGCTGCGATCGAGGACAGCGTACCCATCCCTTCTCCGGATCCACCCCTGGGTTTCAGGGACCACCTGTCCCATTTTTCCCGTGCCTGGTCTCATATAACATCAGACCGCTGGGTCCTGCGCACGGTGGAATCAGGTTACACCCTCTAGTTCTCCTCGCCCCCTCCCTCCCACCCACCACCCCCGTCCCTCTTCAGGGACCCCTCTCACGAGCAACTCCTCATACAGGAGGTACAAACCCTCCTCGAGGCGGGGGCGGTGGAGGAGGTTCCTCTGAACTTCAGAGGAAGAGGGTTCTATTCCAGATACTTCCTCATCCCCAAAGCCAAAGGGGGCCTCCGTCCTATCCTGGATCTCCGCAAGCTGAACCAGTACTTGCAGAAGCCACGGTTCCGTATGGTCTCCCTTGGTACCATCATCCCTTCCCTGGATCCGGGGGATTGGTACACTGCCCTCGATATGAAAGACGCTTATTTTCACATTGCCATTCGCCGAGCTCATCGGCGTTTCCTACGCTTCACTGTCCAACAGCGCCATTTCCAGTTCACGGTCTTGCCCTTCGGCCTTGCAACAGCCCCAAGTGTCTTCACGAAATGCATGTCGGTGGTAGCCGCCTTTCTTCGAAAAAGACGGATGCGCGTCTACCCGTACCTGGACGATTGGCTCCTGGCGGGCCGGTCGGAGGCAGAGGTCCGCGCCCATGTGACACTGGCATTGCAAGTATTCCGGGAACTCGGGCTGTTGGTCAATGTGCCCAAGTCATCGCTAATCCCCACACAGAGGCTAGATTTCATAGGGGCAACCCTGGACTCGGTAGAGGCACGGGCAAGTCTTCCCGTATCCCGATTCCTGGCTATCAAGGAGGCCGTAACCTCCGTTCAGCGATTCCCGACGACCACAGCCAGATGTTGCCTGCAACTCCTGGGGCACATGGCAGCGTGCACGCACGTAGTCGGGCTCGCCCGTCTCCGGCTCCGACCGCTGCAGCCGTGGTTGGCTCAGGCATATCGCCCCAACAGAGACCCCTTGGACATGGTCGTCACAGTCCCAGCTCGGGTATCGGATGCCCTCAGTTGGTGGCTCAACCAGCAGCAGGTTTGCGCAGGGGTCCCATTCACCGCCCCACAACCGACTCTGACGCTAGTAACAGACGCGTCGGACCTGGGTTGGGGTGCGCACCTAGGGGACCAGCGCACTCAGGGCTTGTGGTCCAGGGAGGAGCGGCTGCTCCACATCAACCTGAAGGAGCTGAGAGCGGTTCGCCTCGCCTGCCAGACCTTTCACGCCACCATAAAAGGACACAGCGTGTCAGTTCTGACAGACAACACTACCGCGATGTTTTACATAAACAAGCAGGGCGGGTCCCGGTCCTCTCCCCTCTGCCGCGAGGCTCTCCTCCTCTGGGACTTCTGCATAGCCCATTCAGTACAACTTCGGGCGGCGTATCTTCCCGGGGTCCAGAACGGGCTGGCGGACCGTCTCAGTCGGTCCTACCTCAGGCACGAGTGGCGGCTGAGACGGGACGTCCTCCGATCCATTTTCCTGAGGTGGGGGTTTCCCCAGGTAGATTTATTTGCCAGCAAAGACAACAGTCAGTGCCCGCAATTCTGCTCGTTTCAGGGTCACAGCCCAGGCTCGGTGGCAGACGCCTTTGCTATCCCATGGGGCGGGAGCCTGAAGTATGCCTTTCCCCCGTTCCCACTCATTCACAAGGTCCTCCTGAAGGTCCGCAGGGACAGGGCGACAGTCATCCTAATCGCCCCGGCGTGGCCACGCCAACACTGGTTCACAACTCTGGTGGAACTCTCCGTGACCTCTCCGGTGGCCCTTCCCCTACATCACGACCTCATCACTCAGGATCGGGGTCACCTACTCCACCCGAACCTGTCATCACTACATCTCACGGCATGGCTACTCTCTGGCTAAGTGGGGTGGAGCGCAGGTGTTCGCACGAGGTTCAGCAAATCCTACTTGGTAGTAGGAAACCCTCCACGAGGGCAGCCTACCGGGCTAAGTGGAAGCGCTTCTCCTTGTGGTGTGCGCCTCACCACTCGCAGCCTTTACAGGCCTCGATACCTCTGATCCTCGACTACTTGCTGCACCTCAAGCGTCAAGGCCTCGCCCCCGCTTCTATTAAGGTGCATCTGGCCGCCATTTCGGCGTTCCACCCTGGAGAATCGGGCAGGTCCGTATTCTCCAACCCCACGGTGGTCCGTTTCCTCAAGGGTCTGGAGCGGGTGTTCCCCTACTCGCACCCTCCTATTCCCCCGTGGAACCTCAACCTGGTTCTCACAAAACTTATGGGGCCGCCCTTTGAACCCCTGGCCTCTTGCTCCCTCACGCACCTTTCATGGAAGGTCGCGTTCCTTGTGGCCATTACCTCGGCTAGGAGAGTGTCCGAGTTGAGGGCCCTCACCTCGGAGCCCCCGTATACCATCTTTTACAAAGACAAGGTGCAGCTTAGGCCTCACCCTAAATTCCTCCCGAAGGTGGTTTCGAATTTTCACATGGGGCAGGACATTTGTTTACCAGTATTCTTCCCTAAGCCCCATACGGACCCGAGCCATCGCAGCCTGCACACCCTGGATGTTCGGCGGGCATTGGCCTTTTATCTGGACCGTACCCGACCTTTCCGTAAGTCGTCTCAGCTGTTCGTGGCCATTGCGGAGCGCATGAAGGGCCAACCGATTTCTACGCAACGCCTGTCGGCGTGGATAGTGCACTGCATACGTACATGCTACGAGCTCGCCAACACGCCTGCTCCTCAGATCAGGGCTCACTCCACTAGAGCCCAGGCGTCCTCGACGGCCTTCTTGGCACAGGTCCCGCTCCAGGAGATCTGCAAGGCAGCCACCTGGTCGTCGGTGCATACCTTCACAGCACACTACGCGATCCACCATCAGACTAGAGATGATGCAGTGGTCGGCAAGGCGGTGCTGCAATCAATTATTCCTTGACTCCTACCCTCCTCCAACGGTAAGCTTGCGAGTCACCTAATGTGGAATGGACGTGAACAAGCACTCGAAGAAGAAAAGACGGTTACTTACCTTCTGTAACTGTTGTTCTTCGAGATGTGTTGTTCACGTCCATTCCACTTCCCACCCTCCTTCCCCTCTGTCGGAGTCACCGGCAAGAAGGAACTGAGGGGGGTCGGGCCTGCAGGGATATATATACGCGAGGGCGGGGCGCCGCTCTGGCGGGAAGGGGGACCCTGCGGGCCCGACGGGAGCCGCTGAGGGAAAAAAGTTCCGACGATTCGTGCACGCGGCGCGCGCACACCTAATGTGGAATGGACGTGAACAACACATCTCGAAGAACAACAGTTACAGAAGGTAAGTAACCGTCTTTTACTTCTAATGCAAAATGACAGGCCATAGGAGCGCAGCAGTGATGGGGCAGGGCTGTGACACCCAATATGAAGTAGGAAAACTGAAAACAAAAGCCAGCAGGGAAAGAGTCACATGCCCTTTGGCATTAAAGTGCTTCCCCATTGCATCTCATTTTCTACTGTCTTTCCCACCGCAACACCTCCCCTCTGCGCATTTTAGCTAGGGCTGTCAAGAGATTAAAAAAATTAATTGTGATTAATTGCGCGATTAAAAAAATTAATTGTGATTAATTGTGCGATTAAGTGCACTGTTAAACAATAATAGAATACCGTTTATTTAAATATTTTTGGATGTTTTCTACATTTTCAAATATATTGATTTCAATTACAACACAGAATACAAAGTATACAGTGCTCACTTTATATTTATTTTTGATTACAAATATTTGTGCTGTAAAAAACAAAATGGCATTTTTCAATTCACCTCATATAAGTACTGTAGTGCAATCTCTTTATCATGAAAGTTGAACTTACAAATGTAGAATTATGTACAAAAAATAACTGCATTCAAAAATAACACAATGTAAAACTTTAAAGCCTACAAGTTCACTCAGTCCTACTTCTTGTTCAGGCAGTCACTCAGACAAACAAGTTTGTTTACACTGGCAGGAGATAATGCTGCCCACTTCTTGTTTACAATGTCACCTGAAAATGAGAACAGGCATTTTCATGGCACTGTTGTAGCTGGTGTTGCAAGATATTTATGTGCCAGATGCGCTAAAGATTCATATGTTCCTTCATTTTCAACCACCATTCCAGAGGACATGCGTCCATGCTGAAGATGCGTTCTGCTCAATAACAATCCAAAGCTGTGCAGACCGACGCATGTTCATTTTCATTATCTGAGTCAGATGCCACCAGCAGAAGGTTGATTTTATTTTTTGATGGTTTGGGTTCTGTAGTTTCTGCATCAGAGTGTTGCTCTTTTAAGACTTCTGAAAGCATGCTCCCCACCCCTTCCCTCTCAGATTTTGGAAGGCACTTCAGATTCTTAAACCTTGGGTTGAGTGCTTTAGCTATCTTTTTAGAAATTTCACATTGGTACCGTCTTTGCGTTTTGTCAAATCTGCAGTGAAAGTGTTCTTAAAACAAACAACATATGCTGGGTCATCATCCGAGACTGCTATAATATGAAATACATGTCAGAAGACATGCAGGAGACATA
This sequence comes from Terrapene triunguis, assembly GCF_002925995.2. Classification (NCBI taxonomy): domain Eukaryota; kingdom Metazoa; phylum Chordata; order Testudines; family Emydidae; genus Terrapene; species Terrapene triunguis. Next base: position 1,992 of record NW_020678272.1, on the reverse strand, counting down.
CTATTCTCCCCCAAGGAGTTCAGTCAAAATTTAATTAACAAATTATTTTTTTAATAAGCATCATCAGCATGGAAGCATGTCCTCTGGAATGGTGGCCGAAGAATGAAGAGGCATATGAATGTTTAACATGTATGGCACATAAATACCGTGCAATGCCGGCTACAAAAGTGCCATGCGAACACCTGTTCTCACTTTCAGGTGACATTGTAAGTAAGACACCGGCAGCATTATCTCCCATAAATGTAAACAAACTTTTTTCTCTTAGCGGTTGGCTGAATAAGAAGTAGGACTGAGTGGACGTGTAGATTCTAAAGTTTTACACTGTTTTGGTTTTGAGTGCAGTTAGGTAACAAAAAAAATCGACATCTGTAAATTGCACTTTCACAATAAAGAGATTGCACTACGGTACTTGTATGAGGTGAATTGAAAAATACTATTTCTTTTGTTTGCCATTTTTACAGAGCAATATTTGTAATCAAAAATAATAATGTAAAGTGAGCACTGTGCACTTTGTATTCTGTGTTGTAATTTAAATCAATATATTTGAAAATGTAGAAAAACAACAACAACAACAAAATAGGTAAAAAATAGGTAATAAATTTCAATTGGTATTTTATTGTTTAACAGTGCGATTAAAACTGCGATTAATCACGATTAATTTTTTTGAGTTAATCGCGTGAATTAACTGTGATTAATCGGCAATCCTAATTTCAGCACAGCCAGCTTTCCTTGGGACTCCCTCTCTTCCCTCATTTCATACAGAACCAGTTGCAATGTCAGCGCTTATCTACAGCTCCCAGGCATGGCTTTGTCAATGGGCCCCCCACAGAAGTCCAAGTTCCCCCTCTCCATAGACTCCTTTTTAAAGTATTTCAATAAGTGGGCCTGGCACAAGTACCCATACAAAATCACCACTGCCAAGAGGTTGGGGGGTCTTTGCAAAGGGCTTAATAACCCCCCGGTTACTCTGGTTGGCAGCTTCAGGCATCCATCCGACATTCTTTAGTTAAGCTTTTCTTAGCAATGAAAGGGCTTTTCCTGCTCTCTAATAATGGGGTCTTTTCCTGCAGCCCTCAGAAAGCTTTCAGCCTGCTCCAGCTGCTGTCTCTGCTGCCTCTCTTTATCCATCAGAAACAAAGGACAACAGCCATGCTCCGCATTTCTTGTGCCTCTAATACAGCCACTATTTCACCCTAAAAGGGAGGCTGTCTTTGCAAAGGGGGGCTTTGCAAGTGCCTACTTTCCTACAGCTCCTTTGCAAGAGACGTGTTGGTCAAGATGGGTTTTCTGCGAGCCTATAACCGTTGCATTGTGAACATCTAGGCGCAAAAGGGGAAGCACATTCCTTGAGACCCTGATTCAGGGAAGCATCTAAACATGTACTGAAGTCCCATTGATTTAAGCACATGCTTCCCTGCTCTACTGAATAAAGAAGCTTGCCTAAATCAGGGTCTAAGAATCCCACAAACCTTGCTCTCTTTCCCTCCCTCCCCATCTCTTTCCATACGCAGTGACATGAGTAATGTTCCTGGACTCCATTCAATAAGTGTTAGTAGCACATCCATGGCAGTGTTGTTTCAGCATTTAAATTCTACCAGTGGCACTCAGGAGGGATTGCTCTCACTCATTGCCTGTGGGGTTGATTATGGGCACACACACAAGTCTCTCTTGGAAAATGTGGGGCCTGATTTCCAGCCTCCTTTCCCCTCCACCCCCCCTCAACTTCTCAGGCATAAATCTAAGGTCCTTAGCATTCCTGAGTGACCAGCAGGGCCGGTGCAACCTATTAGGCGACCTAGGCAGTCGCCTAGGGTGCTAGCATTTGAGGGGTAGCATTTTCTTCGGCGGCGACTGCGGCGGCCGACTCTTTGGCCGCCCCGGTCGTTGTCGGCATTTAGGCGGAGGGAGCTGGGGCGCGGGGCAGGCCGCCTGCAGCAAGTAAGGGGGGGGGGGGGGGGACGCCGGGGAACCCCCCGCCCCCGCGCCCCCCCG
>NW_020678271.1:0-3456 GCF_002925995.2 Terrapene triunguis | reverse complement strand
TCCTCACCTGTGTGGGCGCCTCTTGGGATCTCTCTTCCCTCACAGGCCTGGAGATTGGGCACCCACGGCTCTTCCCCTCGTTCCAGCCGGGTGATCAGGTCAGGTTTGGGAATGGGGAATCCTGTGCAGGGAGTGAAATCTGACCAGATCAGGGTGTGCAGAGGACTGAGAGAGCGTCTGTCAGAAAGGACATACCGTGAGCGGAACCTGTCCCTGTGCTGTGCTGGGGAATGTGGAATCTAAGAGGACGGGAATATGGTCACTGAGCCCCCTCGGGGGAGGAAGACATCTGGGGAGGTGAGGAGAATTGTGGTGCAGACCAAGCTCTAGTGTTAAACCCCTGCCTATTTCTAAACCTGCAGAACCCAGAGCGCTCCACAGGGCTGGAGCTGTTCCCAAGGAGGAGGGAGAAGAGGGATTATGTTTGTGACCAAGAAACAACACAGACAGGACAATACACGGCTTCTCCACCTTGCAAGCTAGCGGGGTTGGGTGGGGATGATTTAGTATGTGCCTTAGGTTTTGACACCCTGGTCTCATTGGAGAGTGATGAGGGAAGAACCTGACTGGTGTGAGACACAGAGACTCCCCCAGCTTCCAATAACCAAGGGGCCAGGAATCCCTTACCCAGCGAGGTCACCGTCTCATAGTTCTCCCGCATGACGTCCCTGTAGAGGGCTCTCTGAGCAGGGTCCAGCAGAGCCCCCTGCCCCTGGGTGAAAAACACAGCCACCTCCTCGAAGGTCACCGGCACCTGAGACAACAAGAATGCCCCACTCATCACCTGCTGCCGCAGCCACTATCCCGCTAGTCACAGGGGAGTAGGGCCAGAGAAGCAGAAACTTCCCCGCACCCTGCTCAGAGCAGCCAGGAGGCTTCAGGGGGTGGGAGAAGGTGAGAGCTCCTTGTCCCCCCCAGCATACAGAGGAGGGCAGGGTCTTCTCATTTCCCACACACCTCCCAGCCACAGGCTGATACGGGAAGCAGAGCTCTGAGCCGGGGACAGGGACAGGAATCCCAACAGCTTCCCTTTATATTTCACAGCAACCTCTGGCCAGTGGGTGAGGCTCCAGCACTGGGAGTCTGGTCAGTTTTCCCAGCCCTGCCCAGGGAGGTGTTTCCTGCTTCAGAAATGGGGGAATGTTTCCCCTCCTCACACCCGCTAATGGGCCTGTTCAGAAAATCAGGCCCAGGTTGATCATGTTCCAGCAGGTTTATCACACCCCGTCCCACCCTGGGTGATTAACCCCTCTACAATACCCCCACCACCACCAAAAGCTCCCTGAAAATCCCCTACCTGAGATGGCTCCATCACAGCCATTTCCCTGCCCTGTCTCCTGGAAGACTGGACGATCTGGAGTGAAACGTGGATGTGATTCCTCAGCCTGTCAGAGGAGCAGGAAGATTGGGCAGGTTTCATAAGGGGCTGGAGTCTGTGTCACCCCCCGATTCCCCCCAGGCTCTCTGCCTGCAGAGAGACGCTCTGATTCTAGGACTCTGCCATGCTGGGAAGAAACCCAGTTAGTTCTTTACCACCCCGGCCAGGCCCCCCCCCCCATTAGAACTAAACCCACCGAGTCCCTTCTATACCTCCCCGTAACAGCATCTCTGAGCCAAACACTGGAAAAAGAGCAGAATCAAAGGAGTCACTTTAGGGTACTGCCCCACAGTGTATTGTAACCCCCTCTAGCTCTCCCCCATCTCCCTCAGTCCTGCGGTGCTCAGCAGAGTGAGCAACTGGCTTTTCCTCTCTCAGCTCCTCCCTTGTTCCCAGGGGAGAGCAGTGCCCCGGGGGGGGGGGGGGGCAGGGAATGGATCTGGGCAGGGCTGGGAGCTGGGAACCTGCCTCCCCACTTCTTGCTCCTGCTGCCCTTCAAGGCTCTCCGCTCTCCCCTTTTATCTTCTTCCCTCGCCCTGGGAGAATGAGCGTTTGCCCCATTGTCGTGGGCCTTTGCTCTCCTTAGGCAGCTCAGCCACTGACACTGGTAACGGGGGTTGAACCTGGCTCTGTCACTGAGGGCAGCAGCTCTGGGACTCCCAGACACAGGGAGCCCCTCCCCTTGCAGGCCAAACTCCCCAGCTGGTCCCTGAAAGGGGCCCTTTGTGCAGAGTCATTTCCCTGCCCGACTCCAGCCCTTTCCCCAGGTCTCTCCAACACTTGGAGGCTCAGGCTCAGGGGCTGGTATGGTCAGAGGGGTTCCAGCCACTGGAGAAAGTGCCCCAGGGCTGGTCTCAGGAGGGTTGTGATGAAGCGTGAATGTTCTGAATGTTTTCTCTGAATACCGAGTGTGTGCCTCCGTTTCCCCATGTGTTACTCAAGTATCAAGCTGGTGGGATACCGGTGTGTGATCATTGCAGAGACCTCTAGAGGGCAGGTGTGACTGCACAATAGCTGCCTGGGCATAGAGAATCGCCAAAATTCGGTATCCTGGCAAGCTATGGCCGGAGCCAGTCCTCTGCAAGGAGCCAGCCCAAGGTGTTGGAGAACAGGGAGAGAGGGGGAGGCCACGAGACCTGTTTTCCTGGGAAAGAGAGAAAGCTTGGAGGATGGGGGGCTGGAAGCGGATCAGTGTCCTCGTTTGGGACTCAGCGGGGAGAGTCCAGGGCTCAGGACTCTGGACTCCCCCCTAGATGGACTTTGCTGAAAGCTCCTGATTTCTGTGCTAACAAGCTCTGTTCTATGCTCTGTTCCTAGTGACGAATAAACCTTCTGTTTTCCAAGCTGGCTGAGAGTCACAGCTGACTGTGGAGGTGGGGTGCACAGCTCCTGTGAGGAGCGGGTCAGGCTTCTCCTTAGGCTGACCCCGGGGTTCAGGCTGGGGCCACACACTCAGCGGGTGGGGGGGAAGTTGGGGGTGCTCAGGGGCTGGAGTCCTGCCCCTAAAGTTGGGGGGGGGCTTTCCTCCCTCAGCCCTAGATTCACCCCCTGCTGGCTGTATCCGGTTCTTATCCCCAGCTCCTAGTCCCAGGCAGGGGGGCTGGAACAATCTGTACAATGGGGGGCCCTGAGAGCCATTGAACCAAACTGTAAACCCTGGTTAGGATGGAAAACCCTTCAAGACATAGGGTGCGACAGGGCTTCACCAGCCTAGATCCAGCGCCTGTGCTACCCCCCGACCCTGATTGTGCCCCTGGGCCCCGCTCCTTCCCCGGCCCCCAGCTGGGCCCCCCCACCCTGGATTCAGTTTGGCCCCTTGCCCACCTTCGGCCCCCCTCAGATCTCCGGCCAGGGGCAGGGAAACAATGCAGCGGGGGCGGGGGGGGAGGGATGGGTGGTAACGTGAACCTGCCCCGCCCCGCACACACCGGGAGCTGGCGGCAGCTTTCCTGGGCCCAGGGCGGGAATCGCAGCCAGCTCCGCTGGGAGCAGCCTGGGGCCAAACCCTCCCCCTGCAGCCCGGGTGTGCCGGGGCGGGTCACTCTTACCTTCCCTCCGAGCGGGCCCCCCTGGGGCAG
>NW_020678270.1:0-3392 GCF_002925995.2 Terrapene triunguis | reverse complement strand
GTGGTAGGTGTGTGTTGAGGGGGATGGTAGGTAGGGGTGGGGGTTATGTTGCATGGGCCCCTGCTGGGTGTGCTGTGTGATAGGTGTGTGGTGTATTTGGGATACCTGTGCAGGTGCGTACATGGGTTGTGTCCCAGGTGCAGCCTGTGGGAACAGCTCTCCAGGGCCAGCTCGCTGAGGGTGTGGGAGAACGGCCACGCCTTGGTCTGCCCTGGGGTCGGGGGTGCAGATTCCTTAAAATAAGCCGAGTGACGGTCAGGTTCCCTCGCCCAGGTCTGCCAAAGGCCCCAAGCCATGCCCTGGAACCCATCTCCCCACAGGTCCTGGCCTCCCTGCCACACACAGCGCTGCTGCTGCCCCTCAGTCCTGACCCACAGCCCCCTGCTAGCCCAGTCAGGGTCTCAGCCCCCACCTCTGCCCATGCCCCTCTCTGGTATTTCCAAGGCCCCATCGCTGGGAGATCTAAGCGCTGACACAGCCTTGTTGTGCATTCAGATTTCTCCCCTGGATCTCATCTGCCCGTCTCTCCATGGTCTCGTTATTCCTTGGGGCAGGCGGTGGTGGGTCCCACATGTGACCGTGGCTGGGCTCTTTCCCCTGACCAGGAGTTCAACATTTGGGGCCCTGCCCTGAGAACAGGCCAGTCCCTGTCCTCCACGGTCTGCAGGGAAATGGTAAAATAACGAGGAAAAAGCCCTTTCCAGAAAACTTTTTGCTTTAAAACAATTAAGAATGCATTAGAATCATAGAATCTCAGGGTTGGAAGAGACCTCAGGAGGTATCTAGTCCAACCCCCTGCTCAAAGCAGGGCCAACCCCAACTAAATCATCCCAGCCAGGGCTTTGTCAAGCCTGACCTTAAAAACCTCTAAAGAAGGAGACTCCACCACCTCCCTAGGGAACCCATTCCAGTGCTTCACCACCCTCCTAGTGAAATAGTGTTTCCTAATATCCAACTTAAACCTCCCCCACTGCAACTTGAGACCATTGCTCCTTGTTCTGTCATTTGCCACCACTGAGAACAGTCTAGATCCATCCTCTTTGGAACCCCTATTCAGGTAGTTGAGGGCTGCTATCAAATCCCCCCTCACTCTTCTCTTCTGCAGACTAAATAACCCCTGTTCCCTCGGCCTCTCCTCGTAAGTCATGTGCCCCAGCCCCCTAATCATTTTTGTTGCTCTCTGCTGGACTGTCTCCAATTTGTCCACATCCCTTCTGTAGTGGGGGGACCAAAACTGGACACAGTACTCCAGATGAGGCCTCACCAGTGTCGAATAGAGGGGAATGATCACGTCCCTCGATCTGCTGGCAATGCTCCTACTAATACAGCCCAAAATGACGTTAGCCTTCTTGTAAACAAGGGCACACTGTTGACTCATTTCCAGCTTCTCGTCCACTGTAATCCCCAGGTCCTTTTCTGCAGAACTGCTTCCTAGCCATTCGGTCCCTAGTCTGTAGCACTGCATGGGATTCTTCCTTCCTAAGTGCAGGACTCTGCACTTGTCCTTGTTGAACCTCATCAGATTTCTTTTGGCCCAATCCTCTAATTTGTCTAGGTCCCTCTGTATCCGATCCCTACCCTCCAGCGTATCTACCACTCCTCCCAGCTTAGTGTCATCTGCAAACTTGCTGAGGGTGCAATCCATCCCATCAGGATGCCCAGGGCATTAGCAGGCTTTGAACCCAGGACCTGCAGCACTGCCCACAATCACTGGAAGAACACCAGTAGCTGACAGCAGTAGTAGGCTGTTAGCCTCTGGAGGAGAAGTGACTCAGGGCTCACATAAACCCACAGCGTTAAATCCTGCGGATCCCAGGGCGTGACCAGGCCCAGGCAGCGTGGTGCTGGCTGCGCCTCGTCCTTGGCTTCGCTCATCGCGGACTCCTGCTCGGCATCATCTCACTTGGCTCTTTGCCGCTGCGACCCAAGACGCTCCCATCGCACAGCGATGCCCAGGCCGGAGGGGCAGGGTCCCTGGGCGGTGATCCTGCCTGGAGGCCACAGAGCCCAGCTCGCTGAGACCCCACGGCCTGTGCAAACACTGTGCATGAATCCCCTCGGCCTGTGCTCCCGACGCCCCCAGGCTGAGCTGGCCCCTGCCCAGCCTTCTGCAGGGGGAGCTGCCCTGAGCAGCTGCCGCTGAGTCCGGGGCAGTAGGAATGCCAGCAATGTGCAAACAAGCAGCACTATCTCCAGAACTGCCCTCCCTGCCCGGCCCCGGCCCTGCCGCCCCCGCAGCCTTCCCACCGCTCCAGCTGCCAGGGCGGGGGCGAGAGGCAGCGCTGGCAGTAGCCAGGCAGGATCCCTGGTAACCCCCTGCTCCCAGAGCCCCCCAGGCTGAGGGCAGAGGGGCCCCTGGCTGCCCAGCCGGGCACTAGGCCCTGGGTTTGCCCACAGGATGAAGAGCTCAGTGCAGGGGGGGTGGTGGTGCTAAAGGGCTGAAGCAGTAACTTGGACCGAGGCTGGTGGCATCGGGGCACTCGGCTTCAGACGTGCCCCCCTGCAGCAGCTCACCCGGAGCAGCTGTTCCCAGCCTCTCTGGGCACTGGAAGCCTCCAGCCAGGTGGAGACCAGGGCTGTGCCAGCCAGTGCCCTGTGCTGCTGCCAGGGTCTGGATCTGCCCAGCTGGAGCACGGACATGACTGGGGCCACAGGGTCCCATCACTGCCCATCCGCCCTGGTAAGGCCAGGTGTTCTGCTCTAGACTGCTCCCTGCTCTAGAACGCAGGCTGGTCTCGAACAAGGACTGGCCTAGATCTGGGAACAACTGGTCCAGAACATTCTGGGGCTATTCTGCCCTGGGGGTGCAGGGGAGGGCAGCCACCTGCCCAGGTTTTCCCAGGATCACCCCTTGGCTGAGGTAGCTGGCCTGGGAAATCTGCCAGGTGCGCAGTGCCCCACCAGCTGACCAGTGTGATGGGCCCAGGATCCCCCTGGATGAGTGCGGGGGGGACGGGGGTGTTGTACTTCAGAGATTTCCCTGTCTCCCTCTCTTGCACTGATGGCTGAACCCCCCCGCCCGAGCGCCACTCATTGCCCGAGTGGGTGCCCGGCTCCGGCGGTGCTGCCCCATCGCAGCTTGGCACATGCACGGGGCCTGTTGATCCGGGAACCCGCGTCCCCAGCTTCCCGCAGCCTGGTAACAGGCAGCCTGTGCGTGGGGCTGGCTGCCTGGGGAGCTCCCCGGGGCCAGTGCAGCTGCCTCGGCAACGCTCCCTGCGGGGTGGGGATTAGACACAAACACACAAACACCCGCGGGCCTTGGGCCCAAGCCTCTTAGTGAGCAATCCGGGCTCAGCAGCCCCTCGCAGGCCAGAGACGCTTATGGGGATTACATAACCAGCCCGCCTGGACGTCCCCCGCCCCCTGCACGCCCCCCCCCCCCCCCCCCC
>NW_020678269.1:0-1582 GCF_002925995.2 Terrapene triunguis | reverse complement strand
GGACGGGGGCGACATCGCCTCGCTGTTGTCCCGCACCCGCATCGCCACATGCCAACTGGGAAAGCGACTGGGCTGCCGCTGGGTATGGAGTGAGCAACGTCAGGAGCTGGGAGTCCTGGTGCCGCGGATCGGGACGGAGGACAACACCATCGTCAGCACCGGAGCCAGAGGCGTGATGGAGAAGTCCCTGAAGGCCGCCGTCCAGGCGCTCTACGTGGACACCCTGAGGAAAAAACCTGACCAGGGTAAGGCCTTCGAGGTGACCAGCAAGTGGGACTCCAGCAACCACTTTCTCCCTGCGGGCAGCTTCACCCGATTCACCGACTGACTGTTCATACACCGTGCCCGAGTGAACTGCATCCCTCTCAATGGAGCTGTCCACCACAGGAACCGGGACAAGCACTGCAGAAAGTGCGGCTACACCCTGGAGAACTTGCCCCACGTCCTGTGCAGCTGCAAGCCCCACGCCAGAGCCTGGCAGCTGCGCCACAACGCCGTCCAGGACCGCCTAGTGAAGGCCATCGCCACGCGCCTGGGAGAGATCGCCGTTAACCGCACCATCCCCGACACCGACAGCCCGCTGCAGCTGGACATAGTCGTCACGGACGAGGATCGGAAAAAGATCATCCTCGTTGACGTGACGATCCCATTTGAGAATAGGACCCCAGCCTTCCGTGAAGCCCGAGCCCGCAAGCTCGAAAAGTACGCTCCCCTTGCTGACACCCTACGGACTAAGGGCTACGAGGTGCACATCGACCCTCTGCTCGTTGGGGCCCTGGGTACCTGGGACCCATGTAACGAACGCGTACTGAGGACCTGTGGGGTGGGCCGTCATTACGCACGGCTCATGAGACGCCTAATGGTCTCTGACACTATTCGTTGGTCCCGGGACATCTACACAGAGCACATCACTGGCCACCGCCAATACCGAGAGTGAGCCGGGGAGACCTCATGCACCCGCAAGGGGGAAGAGACCTATAAACTCCCCCTGCTGGACCTTATCCCCTGAGCCCCGAACCCACCGAACCGAACTGAATCCCACCACATGAGGGTCACCCCATCCCCATTACCCAGCCTGCTTAATTATAGCCATGACTGCCTGTACTTTCTGTATGGGTGATTGACCCTCACCGCTTGCCGGCGGTTTCCTGATCCCGCCCACCAGTTACCGCCCCCCCCCACCGCATTGGGGACATTGCAGTCTGTATATATTATGTGTGCTGCCCAACCCCAAAACACTAACATCCCCCCTATACTCTGTATGTTACCCCTAATGACCAATAACTGACGCCTCAAATTTTCTGTATTGTTTATTTTTCAAATATTCTCTAATAAAATTTAAAATCTCGATTTTATCAGTTTAATCATCTCTATTATCTGATATATTGCATCAGTGTATCTGCTACTCTAAACACGAGCTACTGGAATGCATCCTACTGCTCCTAAAACACAGCCCAAACCGCTGGACACTACTCCAGTGGGTCACCGCCACCGCCTTGCACAAACTCCCAGCCGCTACCACCGATTCTACCGAAAGTGGTCCTCAGAGCGCTTCCCCGAAAAAGACCCCTGGAGTTTCCAA
>NW_020678268.1:0-14627 GCF_002925995.2 Terrapene triunguis | reverse complement strand
CCTACTCGCCGTCTCTGTGCGTGCCTGGGGAGTGGGGCTGCAGCACTCTGCAGGCTCCTGGGAGCGCCGGGAGTTCAGCTGCGCTGCCCCAGGCCCAGGAAGAAGAGGTGAGCGGCGCCGGCAGCACCGGCTTGTGTCCTCCACCAACGGTCCCCCGATATCGGGACAAAGTGCGTCCCGACCGATGTAAGGTCGGGACGCGGGACAAGTCCCCTAAAATCGGGACCGTCCCGATTTTGGTCACCCTATCTCCCCTCATTGGGTTCCTCTTCCCAGATCTCTTTGGCGATATCTAGTATGCCACGGGGGTGACGCCCGTATAATACTCGAAGGGGGAAAACCCAGTTGAGGCCTGTGGTACCTCCCGGATAGCGAACATAAGGTAGGGTAGTAGGGTGTCCCAATCCTTCCCATCCCGACTTAACACCTTCCTTATCATAGCCTTGAGGGTTCGGTTAAACCTTTCTACTAACCCATCAGTCTGCGGATGGTAGACCAAAGTTCTCAGGGTATGTATATGGAGCAGCGTACAGAGGTCCTTCGTTAGCTTCGACATAAATGGGGTTCCTTGGTCGGTTAATATCTCCTTCGGTAGCCCCATTCGGGCAAAGATCCCCACCAGCTCTTTGGCTATAGTTTTAGAGGCTGTGTTCCGCAGGGGGACGGCTTCTGGGTAGCGAGTAGCATAGTCCAAAACAACAAGTATATATTGGTGGCCCCGAGCCGTCTTCTCCAGGGGTCCCACTAGGTCCATGGCTATTCGCTCGAAGGGGACCTCTATGATGGGAAGGGGTACTAAAGGTGCCCTCAAGTGGGGACGGGGACTGTGCAGCTGACACTCCGGGCAGGAGGCACAGTACCTCCGCACTTCTTCATGTACTCCGGGCCAGAAGAACCGTCGTAGGACTCGTGCCAGGGTCTTCTCTACCCCCAAATGCCCACCAAAAAGATGACTATGAGCAAGACTTAATACAGCTTTCTGGTGTTTTTGAGGTACTAGGATCTGCTGTACCTTCTGCCCCTGTATTGGTGCAACCCGGTATAAGAGATCCTTCTTCATTATGAAGTAGGGTCCTGGTCCCTGGGTTTTTCCTTCCACGGGGACCCCATCTATTTCAGTCACCTCCTTCCTAATGTTGTCATACCTTGGGTCTTCTGCCTGGTCCCGTCCAAAATTTCCTCTCCCGGGGCTAATCTGCCCAAGATCTAGGGGCCCAGTCTCTGTTGCCTCTACTGGTTCAGAAGCATTACGGTGGGGGTCAGACTCAGATGCTTCTCCCTCCTGCGTGGCCTCCTTTTCAGCTGCACGGGTCCGCCTACCTACAAGAGCGACCCTCTGGCTTTGGGTCAGTATTCAGGTTCCCAAGGCCTTAGCTGCCCTTCTTTCTCTTTTTGTCTTTCTACCCTGTCTGGGAGTGGAGAACAAATCTGGGGATATTTCAGAGAAGATTGGGGGTTGACAGTCTGCTGTGGATGCCTCATCAATTTTAGGGTCCCCATCTTTCTCCAATCCCCCTACTGGGACTAAGTTTCCAAACCCTGGGAAGTCCCTCCCTATGAGCACCGGGTATGGGAGTTTAGGGACTACACCTGCTGCTACCTCAGTAGTGTTCCCTTGGATCTCAATTTTTACTGGGATGGTGGGGTAGTAACTAACTGTCCCATGGACACAAGTTATCCCCGTATGTTTAGCCTGCAGCAGCTGACTACGCTTCACGAGTTTCCCTGAGATAAGCGTGATAGCACTCCCCGAATCAACCAGTGCCGTGGTCTCTACCCCATTTAGTTTCACTGGTCTGGTATACATATGTGGGGTTAGTGAGACCCCCACAAGGTGGATTAGGGAGCATGGATCTGCCCAGTTCCCCAGGTTAGACTGCATAGGCTCCTCAGCATTGGGACACTGTGCAGCTATGTGTCCCCACTCCCCGCAGGCATAACATCTGTATGGAGCCCTAGGCGTTCCCCGGTCTCTTGGTTTGGGCAGTCTAACATCACGACCCTCTTCTCCCTCAGTGCTCCGACTCTTTGTGGCCTCTAATGGGCCTTCAGCCTCTCTCTTTTTCCACCTGGGCCCTCCTGGTGGCCCAGTCACCCGAACTTTAGGGCTTGGTGCTGCTAGTTTAACCCGGGGTGCCTCTTCCTTAACTGGTCGGGTCAGCTCCCTGGCTGTCCTTCGCCTCTCTACCAGGGCGACAACCTCATCATAGGTGGACTGTTCGTTCTGGCTTACCCAGGCACGAAGGTCTGGTGGTAGTCCCCTCATGTATCGGTCGATGACCAGAACCGCTAGTATCTCTTCCGGACTCCGGGACTCTGTTTGCAACCACTTTCGTGCGAGATGGATGAGGTCATACAATTGGGACCGCGGGGTTTTGTCTTCCTGGTACCTCCAACTGTGATACTGCTGGGCCTGCACTGCTGTCGTTACCCCAGATCTGGTCAGGATCTCTGCTTTCAGCTGGGGGTAGTCTGCCGCAGCCTCTTCAGGCAGATCATGGTAGGCCTTCTGGGCCTCCCCACACAGGAATGGGGCAAGGATGCCAGACCACTGATGTCAAGGCCAGGCCTCCCGTAGGGCTGTCCTCTCAAAGGCCAGAAGGTATGCCTCTACATCATCCTCCCGTGTCATTTTCTGCAGCCAATGGCTGGCCCGTATGAGCCGCGTCCCATCATGGCCGCGATTCAGCTCTGTAAGGGACTTTACCTGGTTTACCAGTTCCCACAACATAGCTCGGTCTTGAGCAGCCTGGTCCATCAGCAGGCGATTAGTCTCTTGCTGCAGCCGTACTGCCTCCTGCTGGGCCGCCGTAGCTTGTATCAGTGCCCACACTACGTCATCCATTGTGGTGAAAAAAATAAACCCTCTCCTTTTTTTGTTTTGTTTTGTTTTTTGTTTAAATCACCCTCCTTCTTCCGCCGCACTGTGCACCCCAAGATCCCACTCCTGACACCCGTGTGACAAAGTTCCTCCTCTATCTTGGTGGGTCCTGCGCTTATTGGCGGATTTTCTTGCCTCAGAGATTCTGTGGGTTGCGGAACAGCCAAGAGACCTTCCCCTCTGGGATAACCCACAGTCCAGGTCAATTGGGAGGTTTGGGGGGAACCCGGGCCCGCCCTCTACTCCGGGTTCCAGCCCAGGGTCCTGTGGACTGCAGCTGTCTATAGTGCCTCCTGTAACAGCTGCATGACAGCTACAACTCCCTGAGCTACTTCCCCATGGCCTCCTCCAAACCCCTTCCTTATTCTCACCACAGGACCTTCCTCCTGGTGTCTGATAATGCTTGTGCTCCTCAGTCCTCCAGCAGCACACCCTCTCACTCTCAGCTCCTTGCACCTCTTGCTCTCAGCTCCTCACACTCCCCCCAGAAACTGAAGTGAGCTCCTTTTTAAAACCCAGGTGCCCTGATTAGCCTGCCTTAATTGATTCTAGAAGCTTCTTCTTAATTGGCTCCAGGTGTCCTAATTAGCCTGCCTGCCTGAACTGGTTCTAGCAGGTTCCTGATTACTCTAGTGCAGCCCCTTCTCTGGTCACTCAGGGAACAGAAAACCTGCTTAATCTGAGAATAGTAGATCTCTCCCACAGATCACTCTCCTGTAGCCCTCTGGCTTGAAGGGAGGCAGGTAGGGGGCTGCTCCTCCTGCTACTAGGTCCTGGGCTCTCCCTGCAACTGCTGTTGCTGCTCTAGCTACTCCCCTGGCTGGGCCAGACCTCCCCCTTTCCCTTCTCTGCTACCTGTTTGCTGGCTGGCTGGCTGCTAGACCCCCCCACCCTTGGTTGCTGCTGCTCCAGCTACAGCCCCTTGGGGGGGGCCTGTTGGCCCACTCGCCAGAGGAGGGGAGGGAGGGACCCCAACCATTGCTCCTGCTGCTGTGGACACCACCGCCACCACCTTCACCTGAGAAGAGTCCTTCCTGCTGGCCACCAGACTGCCGCCTAAAGCTGCTGTGTTTGCTGCTGGGAGCTGCTGGAGCCCCGAGGAGGAGGAGGAGAAGAAGAAGAGGACCATCTACCAGTGGGGGAGCGCATAGGAATTCTACGGACCACCGTGGAGGGGGCCCTCACGGACTGAGTAACTTTTGAACTGTGCTCTTGTGGTGGGGGTCTTGACTGTGTTTGTGGGGACAAAGGGGGTGTGGCGTGGAGCCTGCCCCCTGGTCCATCTGTGTCCCCCTCCGACCCACACCACCACCATCATCGTTGCCCCCTCCACCACCCCCACCGGCTACTCACCATCTGCCTCGAGCTCCTGCCTCTGGGACTCAGATGCTCACTTAGGCTTGCCACACCCTGTTGCCACCATTGGGCCTGAAGCAGCAGCCAACCTACACTGACTTTCTCTTTTGTTACAAGCGCACGTGGGTGCACGTGCCCCCCCCCCTTTGGACTAACCCCCTCCCTCCTGCAGCAAGCCCCCAGCTTTACCCCTGCTGCCTACCCATTTGCCCCTTGCAGCCTTTTGCCCCTCTCCCTTGCCCCAGCCCCTCGCTAGCTCCCATTTGTTTGCCTGCCCCGCCTTTTCCCTCTGCAGCCTTTGTCTGTTTGACCCGCCCCAGCCTCTGAAGCTAGCCCCGTGGTTCCCCTGCCCCACTCCCAGCCCGGTTGTTCCCTTCCCCCTGCGGCCCCCTTGCCCTGATTAGCCTCTCCCCTCGTGCGCCCATGTCCCCTCCCTTGCGCTTGTGCCCCTCCCCGTTTTAGTTTGACCCTGTCTCACTGCACCCCCCAATGCTGTTATATCCCCCCTTCCTTGGTGCAACTAGAGGAGCCGGAAACCCTCCCCGAGTTGGTGACTGACCCCTAGCCCTTGATAGTCCTGCCCCCATCCAGCCCAACCCCTTTTTGGCGCCCTCCTCCCCTGCCTGCAGCCTAGCGAGGAGGAGTGGTCGACCTGCTTCCCCTCTCCCTGCCCCCTCCGGTGTTTGTTCTCCCCCCGTCCTCATTATGGCAGGGGACGAGGCGAGTGGGACCCCTCGAGCAGACCCTGCTGCCCCTCCTCCACCCGCCCCACCATCGTCCCCCCTAGCCTCTACCTCAACCGCCGCTGCCGTGCCACCTGCTACCACCCCTGCTGGAGCGCCGGCAGCGGTGGGTAACGGGGTGACGGGGTGACCTCTGCTGCTGCCATGGCCCTCCCCCCGGCCCCCAAGGCATATGCCCAAGTGGCGGCGGCCCCCCTGCCTGCCGCTGCATCATCATCTCAACCAACCACCGCCTCTGCTACCATCTATAGTGGCCGGGGCCCCTTCCCCACCTTGACCAGGAAGCACGGCGTCCGTTGCCTCCTGGTACCCGCCTCGCCACACGTGGAGATCCACGTGCGGGCATTGGCGAGGGTGGTGGGGCCCACGGCCATTGTGGTGGCCTCCAAGATGTACGGAAAAGTCGTCTTCTTCCTAGCATCGGAGGCCGCTGCCCAGGAGGTGGTGGAGAAGGGCCTGGTGGTGGGGGGCGTTTTCGTCCCCCTGGAGCCGCTAGAAGACCTGGGCGCCCGACTGGTCCTGACCTCTGTCCCTCCCTTCCTTCCTAATGCCGCCCTGTTACCCGCCCTCTCTACCCTGGGGAGGCCGATCTCCATGGTCAGCCCTCTCCCATTGGGCTGCAAAGACCCCACCCTCCATCATGTCCTCTCGTTCCGCCGGCAGGTACAGTTACAACTGCTGCCAGCGGCACGTGACGGTGAGGCACTCGAGGGGTCTTTCTTGGTCCCCTACCAGGGGGCCCACTACCGGGTGCATTATTCGACGGGGGAGGCCCGGTGCTACCTCTGCTGGGCGATGGGACATGTCCGGAGGGACTGCCCCTTGGCCCGGCAGGGAGGGGCATCCGGGACCCCCGAGCCCCGGCAGGGCACCGGCCCCGTCATCGCCCCTAGCTGTCCGGCGCCCGAAGCCGCCCCTCCTCCTTTCCGGCCCACCAATGCTCCCGCTCGGACCCAAGGGGTATCTCCCCCAGTGCACCCAGACGAGCGGGAGGGCCCCGCCTCTGCCGCCTGCGATCTGGCGGGGCCTGTGGAGGAGGGTGAGGTAGGGATACCGCCGGGCATAGAAGAGGGCATGCCCCAGGGAGAATCCTCCCTCCTACATGCTGCCCCACCATTGCCTCCCCGAGTCCCTGAGCCTTCGCCCTTGCTCCCTGACCCGACCCCTGTTAGCCAGCCCCCGGATGATGCCATGGAGGGCTGGTCCTTAGTACAGGGGAAACGGGGCAAGTGGAAGCCTCGAGCTCCGCTCCTCCCATCTGATGCGGTAGCCCCCCAGAAGACCAGGAAGCGAGGCACCGATGCTGAGCCTTCCACTTTGCCCCCTGCTGATTCCCATTCTATGGTGCCGACTGGGGACGCCGTGGCAGCACCGGAAGGTAACATCGCCCCTCCTCCGGAGTCTCTCCCTATGGAAGCCCCCAATGGAGCCCCTCTCGCCCCCTTACAATCTGGAGCCCCTGCAAGCACCAAGGCGAGCGTCGCTTCGAGTGCTGGCGGAAAGAGCCCCGGGGTGGTGGAAGGCAATCTCCCCTCCATTTATGAGGAGATCGAGGCCCTGGGTCTGACCCCGGTTACCCAGGGGGAGGACAACCCTCTGCCAGCGGGCCTCGATCTGAGCGACCTCACCCCAGCCCCCCTTTCCCCGTGTTCCGTCCCCTTATCCATTGCTTCAGCTCCCGCCTCCGAGGAGCCCCTGGACTCTTCCACCAGCCGGGCCGCAGATGGCACCCCGCTAGTGGCCGCCGAGCCTCTTGCGGCTACGGCCAGTGCCACGCGGCCAGGACCCAAGTCGCCAGGGAACTCCCTCACGGCTGCGGGGCAGCCAAACTCCTTCCTGGGTGCGGGCCCCATCGTTGATTCTCCACCTATGGATGCCGTGGCCTTACCATCTGCCCTGGGGCACGAACCCGTCATCGCCGAAAGCCCCCCTCCCTCCCCGCAAATCCCTGAGCCTATTTGTGGGGTGCCACCCCACCCCCACCCAGTGGCCTCTCTGCGCGGAGAGGCCGGGGCCGGCCTATTGGCACTTTAATAATAGCTTGTTGGAAGATGTGGGCTTCGTGGCGTCCTTCCGGGAGTTCTGGCTGGCCTGGCGAGGGCAGCGGCGTGCCTTTC
The DNA here is from genome assembly GCF_002925995.2 of Terrapene triunguis. Lineage (NCBI taxonomy): Eukaryota > Metazoa > Chordata > Testudines > Emydidae > Terrapene > Terrapene triunguis. The sequence goes on along the minus strand of NW_020678268.1, from coordinate 7,530 downwards.
CCTTGGCGCAGCGGTGGTGGGACCTGGGGAAGGTGCGCACCCGACTCTTCTGCTGTGACTACACCCGGGGCGCCACCCGACGGAGGGATGCGGCAATAGGGCAGTTGGAACGGGAGGTCTTAGGGCTGGAGAGGCGTCTGGCAGCCAGCCCCGGTGATCCATCCCTCTGCAAAGCGTGCCGGGAGAAGCGGGAGGAGCTCCGGACCCTCGAGGACCATCGGGCCCGAGGTGCCTTTGTTCGATCCCGCATCCGCCTCCTTCGGGAGATGGATCGCGGCTCCCGCTTCTTCTACGCCCTGGAGAAAAAGAGGGGGGCCAAGAAGCACGTCACCTGCCTTCTAGCAGAGGACGGCACCCCCCTCATGGATCCGGCGGAGATGTGCAGGAGGGCCAAGGCCTTCTACGCAGGCCTTTTCTCCCCGGATCCGACCGATCCTAACGCTTGCAGAATGCTCTGGGATGAACTCCCGACGGTCAGCGCGGGCGACCGAGACCGGCTGGAGCTGCCTCTCACTCTGACCGAGTTCTCGGATGCCCTCCGCCGCATGCCCACCAATAAATCTCCGGGCATGGACGGGCTGACCGTGGAGTTCTACTGCGTGTTTTGGGATGTCCTTGGCCCAGACCTTGTCACTATCTGGGCCCAGTCCTTGCAGGGCGGGGTCCTCCCTCTTTCGTGCAGGCGAGCCGTGCTCGCCTTATTGCCGAAGAAGGGGGACCTCCACGATTTACGGAATTGGCGTCCCATCTCGCTCCTCAGCACGGACTATAAAGTCGTAGCGAAGGCCATCTTGCTGCGGCTAGGGTCCGTGCTGGTGGACGTGATCCACCCAGACCAGACCTACACCGTCCCAGGCCGCACCATCTTCGACAACTTGTATCTGGTCCGGGACCTCTTGGAACTCGGGTGTAGGGATGGTCTGTTGTTTGCCCTCCTGTCCCTGGATCAGGAGAAGGCGTTCGACAGGGTGGACCACAGGTATCTCCTGGGCACTCTGCGAGCGTTTGGCTTTGGGCCCCAGTTTGTGGGTTTTCTCCAGGTGCTGTACGCCTCCACAAAGTGTTTGGTCAGGCTCAACTGGACCCTCACCGAACCGGTCAGCTTCGGGCGAGGAGTACGTCAAGGGTGCCCCCTCTCGGGCCAGCTGTATGCTCTGGCGATCGAGCCCTTCCTCTGTCTCCTCCGTAGAAGGTTGACGGGGTTGGTGCTGCGGGAGCTGGTGCTGCAGCTGGTCCTGTCGGCATACGCTGACGACGTGCTCCTCGTGGTCCAGGACCCGGGCGACTTGGTGCGGATGGAGACTTGCCAGACCATCTAGTTGGCGGCCTCCTCCGCCCAGGTCAACTGGGTCAAGAGCTCTGGCCTGGTGGTAGGGGACGGGTGGCAGGCGAGCTCCCTCCCACTCGTGCTTCAGGCCATCCGGTGGAGCGCGGGTCCGCTGCTCTATCTCGGCGTTTACCTTTCTGCCACGCATCCGTCTCCACTGGAGAACTGGCTAGGTTTAGAGGGCAGGGTGTCGGAGCGGCTCCAGAAATGGACAGGACTGCTCCGGTGTCTCTCCCTTCGATGGAGAGCACTGGTGCTCAATCAACTAGTCCTGTCCATGCTCTGGTACCGGCTCAACACCCTGGTCCCGGCCCTGGGTTTCCTGGCCAACCTCCGGATGTCGATTCTGGAGTTCTTTTGGTCAGGACTGCACTGGGTCTCTGCGGGGGTTCTCCATCTACCCCTGGAGGAGGGAGAGCAGGGCCTGAAGTGTCTGCACGCTCAGGTCCACGTCTTCCACCTCCAGGCCCTGCAGAGGCTCCTTTATGGTGCAGGTAGTCCGGCGTGGAGCGTATTGGCGCACGCCTTCCTGCGCCGCTTCCAAGGGCTCCGATATGACCGGCAGCTCCTTTGTCTCCATCCGAGAGGTCTTCCGCGAGACCTCTCCGGGCTGCCGGTCTTGTACCAGGACCTCCAGACCTGGAAACTGTTCTCAGTGACCAGGTCCGTGGCGGCCACCGTGGGGGCAGATCTCCTCGCGAAGCCCCTGCTACGCAACTCCCAGCTTCATGTGCAGGTGGCAGAGTCCCCCATGGTGCGCCAGAGGTTGGTCCTGGCAGAAGTCACCAAAGTCGGAGACCTCCTGGACTACGACCGGGGAGACTGGCTGGATCCCCTGACGCTTGCTCAGCGCATGGGGCTCTCCAGTCCTCGTACTCCCCGGCACGTACTTCAGGAGGTGAGGGCCGTTTTGCTGCCCGCTGCTCGGGACTATCTCGACCGGGTCCTCCGAGAGGGCACGCCCCGCCCACCCTCCACTCCGAGCCCTCCAGATTTTTTCATCGGGCCCCTGCCCCATGGACCCAACCAGCCCCTCCCCATCCATTCACCATGAGCCGGCTGCACGATCTGCAGCCGGGTCTGTTCCGGACCGCGCCAAGGAAACATCTATACACGCTCATGCTCCATGTTCTTCATGTCCTCACCCTCGCGTCCCGCCCTGATACGAAGTGGCGGGACCTTCTGCCACCTCTGGAGGGTGAGGAGCCCCGGTGGGCCAGCCTTTATTCTGCTCTGATCCCGAAGCCCACCGGGGACATCAGTTTGCGGCTCCTTCACAGAGCCGTGAGCACGGGCATGTACTTGGCGCGGTTTACCCCTATCCCAGACACCTGCCCCTTTTGCGGCGTGAGGGAGACCCTGGCTCATGTTTACCTGGAGTGTGCCAGGCTGCTGCCCCTATTCCGACTCCTCACGGATATTTTGTTAAGATTTTGGTTGCACTTTTCTCCTCACCTTTATTTATGCACTCCCTATCCGTCGCCCCACAAAGTCGCGGGACCTCCTGGTCAACCTCCTCCTGGCCCTAGCGAAACTGGCCATCTATAAAACCAGAGTGAGGAGGTTGGCCGATGGAGTCTTCTGTGACCGTGGGGCCTATTTCAGGTCCTCCGTTCTTTCACATATCCGGGCAGAGTTCCTCTGGGCGGCGTCCACTGACTCCCTTGACTCCTTCGAGGAGCAGTGGGTGCTGTCTGGGGTTCTCTGCTCGGTGTCCCCGTCTGGTTCCCTTCATTTGACCCTTTGACCTCACTCCTGTCCCTGTTCTTTTATTAGTTGTCCCCTGGAATTTTTTGGTCTCCAGGTCCTGTGGACCCCCCCTTAGGCTTCGCCCGCCCACTTCCTGGATCCCAATAGGTTAACTGGTTCTAGCAGGTTCCTGATTACTCTAGTGCAGCCCCTGCTCTGGTCACTCAGGGAACAGAAAACTACTCATCCAGTGACCAGTATATTTGCCCTCTACCAGACTCCTGTACCCCACTGGTCTGGATCTGTCACAGCACATAATGCATGCCTGCAGTGGGAATTTATGGCAAAATACACCACTTCTGTCTCAAGATAATGTGAGGAGAACCGCTCCAGGCTCTCCCTTCTGGCTCACTTGGTGGAGAAGCTTCCTACACACCACAAAAGGCCAGCATGTCTTGCCTGAAACGTTCATTGACTTGAGCACAAGCCACACAGTGGGGTTCAATGGTAATAGGCTAAGTTTGCTCTAGTGTCTTACCACCAGCAACCAAACAGAGCAGAGCAATTACGGCAAAGCAGATGTTAAAAAAAACCCAAACCACTCACTGAACAAGGTAACACTCTCCCTTCCTGTATTGTCCACGGAGCAGTCGAGATTTCAGCCAGGGAAGCACCAGATAGCCAGGGCCATCCTTAGGATTTATGGGGCCCTATGCAGTATTATTAAACTGGTGCCCCTATGCCCAACGGCAGCCCAGACTCACATGTGTATTTTAGATAAGGGTGGTCTTTTGAAGGATTTATTAAAAAAACTACACCTCTACCCCGATATAATGCGGCCCAATATAACATGAATTCGGATAGAACGCGGTAAAGCAGAGCTCCGGGGGGGCGGGGCTGAGCACTCCGGCGGATCAAAGCAAGTTCGATATAACACGGTTTCACCTATAACGCAGTAAGATTTTTTTGGCTCCCGAGGACAGCGTTATATCGGGGTAGAGGTGTATATGTCTGAAGATCCTAGCATTTAAAGCTAAAGATGAATACTCAGATTGTGCATCTAAAAATCTATGCAAGGATTTTTTAGAGATGTGATTTTATAATCTTCAGCAACACACTAATGAAATATTTTTAAAGCACATTTTAAACTAAGGTCCTGTAGACCAGTGGTTCCCAAACTGGGGTTTGTGAACCCCTGGGGGTTCACAAAATGTTACAGGGGGTTCTCAGGAAAAAATTCCCTAATGGCGGACAGAGCTGTCCCTAGGGACCCCGGGCAGCACGGGGCCAGCAGCACGGAGCCCCATCACACTTCAAGACTCCTTATAAGAAATGGAAAGGGAGGTGGATATTTTTTGCTGTTTTTTAAAAATGAAATAGGCAGCTAGTATTGTTTTTAAAATTATGAAGAAGAAGTTTAAGCTTTGTTGTAATGTGTGTTGTTTGCCTGGGCTGCTCAAGACCTGAATGCTTGTGTACGAGGAACTCTGAGTTGGCTTCTTAAATCCCTTCCTGCTGTTTCACATCTGATACTCCTTGATGAAACATAGGAGCCTTGTTTTATAACAGGCTTATTCAAAGTGATACAAGCTACCAAAGTGAGATCTTGGAAGAGTGTTGCCGTTTTCATAATGTAATAAAAATACTGTAATGATAAATAATAATAGTGTGTAATAAGCATGTCAAAAACAAATTTTATATTTCCAAGATCACTGCTTTTATAATTTATACTCAGGTAAAGGAGAAAATCCCTAGAAATATTCATTTTTAGGAGGGGGTTTGTGAGACTTGACATTTTAGTGAAAGGGGTTCACAAGTTGTTAAAGTTTGGGAACCACTGCTGTAGACTAACATGTTCTGAGTAAATATTACCGTAATGCACAACTGTTTTTGTCAGTAAATTCAGAAACTGGCAATATATACCTGGGGGTTGGCAAATGCCTGTTAAATGGCTTCATTACCACTTGAAGGGCTCTTTAACCGTTTCAGTGTTGTGCTAATAGATCTGGCAGGCAGGAGGCTTTTTCACTTTTAAGTACTAGCTCCCCTCTGGAGGAAGACTCACCAGGCTGCAGCAGCCAGCTGTGGTGGGAGCCTGCAGAAAGGGTCAGAACAGGGAGAGGAAGAGGTGTGTGTGGGGGGGTTAGACACTAAAACGCAGGAGTGGCCCAAATTTTGGGTGCCCTACGCAGCCGTGTATGCTGCGTATGCCTAAGGATGGCCCCTGCAGATAGCCCCGCTTGCAAACTCCCAGGGTAAGTGTTAAGCACTGCTGGGTCAGGCAGACTTTTGTAGCGTTAACAATTTTACTTAACCTAGACTTACAAATATTGGTACAGACTGTTGTATGCCGAGAGATAGCGCTCTTTACAGTGTAACAGCAGAGGCGTGCAAAGGAAAGAAGCCAGACCACATTATCTAAAACTCCAACAAAACTTTACCATGATCGGAGACCTCCCACAGCAGCAGCAGCCTCCCCTAGAGCTGGTGACAGATGGTGTGACCCACTACAAGAACATTTTATTTCAATTCCCTTAGCCTCTCTCTCTCAAACCACAGCCACCTGTAACCCAGCTAGTGGGGAAAGTGAAGCCAGTCACAATAGGAACTAACCACAGACACAAGCCATGTGCCTGAGTTTTCAGAGGAGCTAAGCACCCATATCTCCCATTGACTACAACATAGGTATGAGTGTCCAGCACCTCTGAAATATCAGGCCCAGCCAGAGCTGAGGCCCAGGGACCCTGCCCAGAAGCTCAAGGCTAGGCAAGTCTGGATTCTACCCCCGTCCCCCAAAAGGCAGTATTTTGGGGACAGGGATTCAGTACCGCAGAAGTGTAACCAACCCCAAGCACTGAAATCAGTCAGACCCCAAAAATAACGACAGGTTTCAGAGTTGTAGCAGTGTTAGTCTGTATCAGCAAAAACAATGAGGATTCCTTATGGTACCTTAGAGACTAACAGATTTATTTGGGCATAAGCTTTCACGGACTAAAACCCACTTCATCAGATGCACGTAGTGAAAAATACAGTAAGTAGTATATACAGGGCCGGCTCAGGCGTTTTTGCCACCCCAAGCGGCGAAGGAAAAAAAAAAAAAAAAGCTGCGATTGGCGGCACTTCGGCGGCAGCTCAACCACACCTCTGCATTCCTCAGTGGCAATTCGGTGGCGGGTCCTCGCTCCAAGAGAGACTGAGGGACCCACCGCCGAATTGCCGCCGAAGACCCGGACGTGCCGTCCCTTCTCATTGGCCGCCCCAAGCACCTGCTTCGTTCACTGGTGCTTGGAGCCAGCCCTGAGTATATATATCACAGCACATGAAAAGATGAGAGTTGCCTTACCAAGAGGGAGGTCAGTATGAACGAGGCCAATTAAATTAAGATGGAAGTGGCCTATTCTCAACAGTTGACAAGAAGGTGCAGGTGACATATGCCATCATGTGCCAGCAATGCCCCTCTGCCATGTACATTGGCCAAACTGGACAGTCCCTACCACAAAAAAATAAATGGACACAAATCAGACATCAAGAATTGTAACATTCAAAAACCAGTAGGAGAACACTTCAATCTCCCTGGACACTCAATAACAGACTTAAAAGTGGCCATTCTTCAACAAAAAAACTATGAGAAACTGCAGAACTGGAATTAATTTGCAAATTGGACACCATCAAATTAGGCCTGAATAAAGACTGGGAGTGGATGGGTCACTACAAAAAATAATTTTCCCTCTGCTGATACTCACACCTTCTTGTCAACTGTTTGAAATGGGCGACGTCCACCTTGATTGCATTGGCCTCATTAGCACTACAAAAGTAATTTTCCCTCTCTTGATATTCACCCCTTCTTGTCAACTGTTGAGAATAGGCCACTTCCACCTTAACTGAATTGGCTTCGTTAGCACTGACCCCTCACTTGGTAAGGCAACTCTAGGGTTACCATTCCCCCGGATTCCCCCGGACATGTCCGGCTTTTTAAGCTAAAAATAGCGTCTGGGGGGAATTTGTAAATGTCCGGACTTCCCCCTGATGCAGAGCACACGCGGCTAACAGTGCTGCCGGCCAGACGGTGTCACTTACATGGGGCTCCGACACTCAGCCAGAGAGGGCTCCTCCTCCTCCCTCCCTCCCTCCCTGCATCACAGATCGGCTCTGGCAGTCTGGAGCTCCTCCCCCACTGCTGCCCAGCGGCTCAGGCAGTTCCTGAGCAAGTTCACCGAGACATTAGGTGAAGAAAGGCCAACAACAAGGGGGCCATGGGGTCGGAGAAAGGGCAGGGAGGTTTTGGAGGGGGCAGTCAAGAGACGGGGGGGGTCGGGAGTTCGGGAGGGGCCTTTCTGGGGGTGTGGATAAGGTTTTGGGCAGTCAGGGTACAGGTAGGGGGTAGGGTCCTGGGGGGCATTTGGGGGGGGTCTTAGGAGGGGGCAGTTGGGGACAAGGAACAGGGAGGCTTAGGTAGGGGGTGGGGTTCTGGAGGGCAGTTAGGAGCAGGGGTCCCAGGAGGGGGCAGTCAGGGG
>NW_020678267.1:0-12164 GCF_002925995.2 Terrapene triunguis | reverse complement strand
TGAGATGGGCCAGATGATACCAGGGAGGGCTGAGGGATGGGTTTCCTATGCAATCTGGTGTCACTAAGGGGTGATGAATGCCAGAGCTCAAGGCTGGTTATGCAGATCTCCAGCTTTTCAAGCTTTGCCCGATGCAGAAAGGGTCAGTGACTGATTTTACCTTTTTCAGGAGACTGAAGAAGACAGACTATTTGGGGAGAAACAGCTGAGTTTGAGCTGACTGAGGGTTTTTTGGGTTTTGTTGTTTTTTTTTTTTTGGCTACAAACTGACATGACCTGATAACCAAGAGGTAAGCTTTTCAGGAAGGCTTTAATACACTTTGGAAACGATCAGGGATTCCCAAGAGGACTGATGAGGGGGAGATGGCAAATACTAATTTAGATGCTTTTCTTGTTTTATATCTTTTCCCATAAGGCACACTGACACTGTCATGGATCCACAGGATCTGTGCAATGCCCTGGCTTTTAAACAGTGCTTGGGAGGTGCCCCTTGAGTGCACTAGACCCCCAAGGGGTCCCACTCTTCCACAAGGATAGGCCATGTAACTTCAACACCTGAGACTGAGCCTCTCGCTTCAACACTCCTATTTCAACCTGTGAGCTCTGTCCAGCAGGTCCAGCTGAACTACACTCCTGTTCACAGACAGTTACTCATTCAATGCACAGAGCAAGTTTTTGCTGTGCCACTGGGCAGACTTTTAAAACATAGCAGGGTTTATTAGTCAACCGAAACACAGCATTGGAAAGTCCTTAGATTAGCACAGAGAAGCAAAGACGACAATATAGTCCATACTGGCCAATGCCCTTGAGCCATGCTGCTGTAGAAAACAGTTTTGTTTCCTTTCACTGTGTCTGTCCATTTGTCTTTGCTCTGATAGAGCTCCCTGCATCTACGAGCCCAGTTCTTCCTTCTCCCAAAAACATAATGAGTCCATGTATGCTTCACTCAGCCAAGCAGAGGTCCTCCCATGGACAGGTGACAATTATTCCCTTGTCTCTGTCCGGTATTCCATTGATGTAGATTGGCCCCAGCCAGTCATTAATGACCCATTCATATCACCCCATGACAGATACATGACAAAACACCTCATGTCTCTTGCTCGTTATGATCATAGCAATACCAATCACAGAGGGAAACTGAGGTGTGTATTGGCATCATACAAGTATCACCAAAATTCCAACCTCTATCACACTGCCTGCTCACAGCCTTTGGAGAGAAAACAAAGCACGGGAACTGGACGTTAGTCCAGTGAACACAGTGGAGGACAAGCCACAATCCTCAAACCCTGGTCAAAAAGAGAGGCATGTGGGTCCCTACCCATAGAGAGGGGCTTGGTAGAGGCCTGATATCTGAGAGGGCATTCCTTGAGCAGACCATGGAGGCAGGTCAAAGGCTTAGCTAACCCAAAACTGTGACATCGCAAAAGCACATTTTGGGGAATTAGGAAATCTAGTGACTCAGGTGTAATGGGAGAGAGAATTAAACTCCCCCAGTGTGTGGAGAAGGCTGGGGAATTAAACACTAAAATTCAGGAGCAACAGCCTCTAATTCTTCCGGAAAAGGAGAATGTAAGAAACAAGAACTCGGCCACGCAACGTCAGGAAGGACAGGCTCAAAGATCCAAGGAGCCTGGAGGGAAGACAGCTTGTGGCTTCTGCGGATGGGGAGAGAGGGGACAAGACTCTCTCCAAACTCTCACTTCCATTGATACTGACCTGATTTTATGATCTATGACCTAGTCACATGTCTTGTGGGCAATTTTATACTCGCTAGAGGTAAAATGTCATGATCAGAGTATTGCTTATTAGCTTAGAACATGCATGGAGGGGCAAGGAGGTGAACATAAATAAATGGGTTATTAAGCTTGCTACAGTTAAGGGCCTTATATTAGGTGGAGGCTTTGTGGGAGAAGTTATGCTGACGTCTGGGATTTATCTGAATAGGCCTAAGGAAAGAATCCCAGGTCAGATATTTTGCACCCTCATTTTGTGAGACTAACGAGTAACCACAAACAGGTGCAATACACTACAGGATTCTGAAAGAAGGAAGTTTGGGGCAGGCTTTAGCAATTAGGTTGCTATGCAGTATCTCAGCAGATGGACCACATTCATATATTGGAATTATTAATAAATAAGTGACGTAAATCATGAGTATTAATGGTTGATGCTTAATTATGGACTTCCCAAAGGTCATATATGGGTTGGGGTAGCTATTAACATTATTTTAATCAGTGTAAAGGAGCATATATGGTATATAGCCATCCTATTACCATAGGGAAGTGGATAAAATACCTCTCCTAGTTACCATTTTTTACATTTTGTCAGGTCTCCAAATAAACTGAAGCAGGACCTCCGTTCTGATGGTTTCCCTTGCCCCTCGGTCTTGGTTTCCAATGGTGTCCATAACTTGTAAGTATGCACAGTGCAAGACCCTCTTTATTATACTGATCTTAGTCTAATTTTTATGTTATTGATCCTTGCCTATGATTTCAATTATAACTGTCTGTATTAAATCAAGTTTCTGTATGTTTCACCAAATTCCATCTTCTCAATTAACTTTGAGTAGCCATGTACAAGGGCAAGTTGTACCCCAATCTGTAATCTTAGAGGTGTAAAAAGTGCCCATATGTGCCTGGGTAGTGGCCCTGCTATGGGAGGGAGGAATGCAGCAAGGACTCAGGAACGGTGGCCAGGGTCGCTGTGCATAGAGATGGGGAGGTTATATGGGGAGGGGGGTAATGAGTGGGAGAGGGAGGTCAAGAGTTAAAATAATATTTGAGGGAAAAATGTAAAAAGAAGTGAAACAACAGAAATAAAACTGGAGCGTAGGCTCTCAAGCAACAAGATTTGGGTAGGGATTCGGGGTTAAAGGTCTGGGATCGCCCACAGCTGTAGATCCCAAAACTTCTCCTCCCTCCCACTGACCCACCCAGCCCACTTCCTGGGTGCCCTTCATCCACACTCCCCTCCTCTTCTTCCCATTACTCACAGCCGTCACCACCTCCCAGCACCTTGGTAGCTTCTTGTGTTCCCTCCTCGTCTCTCTCTACCTCTTTCCTCCCTGTTGCTTCTTAGCTCTAACCCTGCACACACCCTCACCATTTCCTGGCACCTCAGAATTATCTACTCCCCCTTCTCCTCCCCTCCCACAGCTCTGTTCTCCCTTCACCCATGAGGTCCTGAATGGCAACATTATATGCTCTCCTATTAAAAGAGGAGCTCATCTAACTGTCACACAAGTCATACACCTATTTACTCAATTTAGAATTCTACAGGTGGCATATTTTCCTCTTAAATTAGGAGAAGGCATGAAAGATCTAGTTATTAATGTAGTTATTAATGTAGCCAATAAGGATACATTAAATGCAATTTTTAAGTGACTGATTGTACCAAAAAGGCATATGTCCAAAAATTATTCTAGTGGGTGGGAGATAAGAAAAAAAAGGGCGGCAAGGAAACTTGTCAAAACTTGTATGACGATTGAAGATATAAAGTTATTACCACTCAAGTTCTTTAGAGACCCCACATCTTCTAATAACCAAGGGGACAGGACTCCTTACCCAGCAAGACCACCATCTCATAGTTCTCCTGCATGACATCCCTGTAGAGGGATCTCTGAGTGGGGTCCAGCAGAGCCCCCTCTTCCCTGGTGAAATACACAGCCACTTCCTCAAAAGTCACAGGCTCCTGAAAGAGCAAGAGTCCAACACTCAGTACCTGCTGCCCCAGTCACAACCCCACTATTCACAGAACAGAAGCTCTGGGAGGCACATGTTAACAGAGTCCCACCCCACCTTGCTTAGAGGAGGCAGGAGACATCAGAGAGTAGAAAGAGAGAACCTTTATGTCTCCCAGCTGACAGATGGAGGCAGGGTATTCACATTTATCACATACCTACTAGCCAGAGCTTGGTATAGGAGATGGGGCTCTCTCTGGACCCTGCTGGTGGCTCCCTAGTAGGAATACCAACACACTCCAGATAAAATATATGGAAGAAAGGGGAAGTCAATAGTAAAGAATATAAGTTAGAAGGTCAGAATTGTAGAAAATGAAAATAAGAAGGAAGCTTTTAAAAGTATATTAAATACAAAATTAATCCTAACAATGTTAGTGGTAAATTACTAGATGGAAATGGAAGAATTATCAAAAATAATGCAGAAGAAGTAAAAGTCTTCAATAAATATTTCTCTCCTGGATTTGAAGAAAAACAGATGCTGTACTCATCAGGGGTGGCACTATGTATTTTGCTGCCCCAAGCACAGCAGTCAGGCAGATTCGGTGGCGTGTCTGCGGGTGATTTGCCAGTCCCGCGTTTGGCGTTCCCACCGCTGAATTACCGCCGAAGCCGCAGGACCAGCGGATCTCCCGCAGGCATGCTGCCGAAGGCTGCCTGACTGCCGCCCTCACAGCGACTGGAGACTGCCCCCCACGGCTTGCCGCCCCAGGCACGCGCTTGCTACGCTGGTGCCTGGAGCCACCCCTGGTACTCATATCATAAGATGTTGACGACGACATTCTTTTCATTCCAACAAGAATTCACGAGGACATTAAACAGCAGCTATTAAAGTTAGACATGTTTAAATCAGCAGGTCCAGATAACTTGTATCCAAAAGTTTTAAAAGGCCTGGTGGAGGAGCGTGGTGGACTGTTAATGTTGATTTTAATTAGAACTTGGAACACTGGGGAAATTCCAGAAGACTGGAATAAAGCTAATGCAGTCCCAATATTTAAAAAGTGTAAAAGAGATGACCCAGCTAATTACAAGAGTGTCAGTCTGACATCGATGCTGGACAAGATAATGGAGCAGCTGTCACTGGATTTTATTAATAAAGAGTTAAAGAAGGGTAATATAAGTAGTACCCATGAACAAAGGTTTAGAGAAAATAGATCCTATCATACTAACTGGATATCTTTATTGGATGAGATCAAAAGTTTGGTTGCAGCTAATATTATTGATGTAATATACCTAGACTTCTGTAAGGCATATGACTTGATTCAGCACAATATTTTGACTAAAAAACTAGAATGATACAAAATACACACGGCATACATTAAATAGATTAAAAACGGTGATTGTAAATGGGGAACCATGGTCGAGTGGATTTATTTCTAGAGGGTCCCTGCAAGGATTGGATCTTGGCCCTGTGCTTTTTAACATTCTTATCAATGACCTAGAAGAGAATATAAAATCATCACTGATAAAGTTTGCAGTTGCCACAAAGATTGGGGGTGGTGGAAACTAATGAAGTGTCAGTAGATTAAGGCTCCAGCACTGGGAGTCTGGGAAGTTTTCCCAGCCCTTGTTGGAGGGCTATTTCCTGTTCCACAAAGAGGGGAAGTTCCATTCCCAGCTCTTGTGTCTTGAAATTAGGTCCTATCTGACACTACACCCCATATTCAGCATAGTGGTATGATTATAATAGGATTAGTTCATAATTATGATGGATTTTGTGCAAGATGCATCCTGTGTGGTGTCATTGGAAAAGTTATGATTTGCTGAATAGGATTATCCTATTTGTGTGCATGGATCATGTTTGTATCTGAAGTTATGGATATTGACTATGTATCTGTATTTCAAATGTGCTTACTCTGGGTAACACTGACAACTAGCCTTTCAGGTACAACAATGAAGAAGGCAGACAGTGTCGATGGCTCATCAACAAAGACAATGGACCGTGGAAGAGCTTAGCCTTCCTGTGAATGTTTCAGACAGCCTATGAGTCATGGCTACTATGACACAGCAGGGCATGCTAGGGCATGCGACCAGAGCATATGACACTGAACTCCATTTTGGTACCTGTATTTTTCCACAAACTGGACTGGGAACTGAGTTTGGAACAAAGGGTTCCCGCCATATGGAAAAGCTACATAAGGTGGGGTGTGACATCATCTCTTGGCCTCATTCCCCAGACAAGAGAACTCCTGGAAGCACCTGAGGAACAAAGACTGAACTGGGGGGAGTGCTGATCCCAGGGTAAAGGAATTTCTAGCTTGTGTATGGAAACTTGGTGGACTGCTTGTACAGTAACTCCTCAATTAATATTGTAGTTATGTTCCTGAAAAATGCGACTTTAAGCGAAACAATGTTAAGCGAATCCAATTTCCCCATAAGGATTAATGTAAATAGGGGGGGTTAGGTTCCAGGGAAATTTTTTTCACCAGTATAGTGAGGCGGCCTGGTTCCCAGCTGCCCCAGAGAGGGACAAGCCCCTCCAGATGCCAAAGCGGGTGGAGCCACTGGAGCCTGCGCCCGCCCCCCAAAGGTCAAAGCGCAGGACAGGAAGTACAAAAGCCCCACCCCAGAGCTCAGAAGCTGCCTGGCCACCGGAGAAGCCAGATGCTGGGGGGCCTCGCTCCCGCTGGGGAGACTCCTGCAGCCTGTGATCGACCCGAGGACTGGCCGTACCAGTCAAGGCCTGATGACGACCAGACCCCAGAGAAGCTGTTAAGCCTACCGGAGAGAAGTGACCCAGAGGAGCTGCCAAGCCTACCACTCGCCAAGTACCCTGAGGAGCCCATGGTGCTTGATTCCATGGAGGACACCGACCAGACACAGGTACTGCTAGAGGGGGAGGTAGGAAGTAGCCCGGGGGCAGCCGACCCTAGTCTGGCTGCGGCACACCCAGAGCCAATGTCAGTGTGTTGTGGCCAGGATCCCCGCTGACACAGCAGCAGGTTGCCTGCCGCTGTTAGGGCCCCAGGCTGGGATGCAGTGGAGTGGGTGGGCGGGCCTGCGTCCCCCCTGCCGCCCCACTTAGGGGTGGCAGTCTCCCCCTTGCCCCAGATGCTCAGAACCAGGAATCTGGGTTTTTGTTCCTGAACTATTTGCTCAGCCCCTGCCTGAGGGTCTGAGCTCCTGTTTGTTTGTTTGTTGCCCCGCCCTGACCCAGGGCCTGGGCTTATTAGTGAACTATTTTTGCTCAGCCCCTGCCTGAGGGCCTGAGCTCCAGACTGTGTGTTGCCCCGCCCTGACCCAGGGCCTGGGCCTGATATTGAACGATTTGCTCAGCCCCTGCCTGGGACCTGAGCTCTAGACTGTTTGTTTACCACCCCGCCCTGACCCAGGGCCCGGGCTTGTTCTGGAACTATTTGCTCAGCCCCTGCCTGACAGCCTGAGCCCTTGACTGTTTCCTGCCTCACCCAGCTAATTTCCCAACACAGTGGACCTCAGTAGTGAGGTGGCCTGGCTCCCAGCCGCCCCAGAGAGGGGTGACCCCAAATGAACCCTTCTACAACCAGACAAAAAACTTATATATATATATATACACACACAGAGAGAGAATACATTTTAAACAAACAATTTAATACTGGACACAGCAATGACATTGTGAAGCTTGGTTGAGGTGGTGAAGTAAGAAGGTGGGATATTTCCCAGGGAATGCCTTACTGCTAAATGATGAACTAGCATTTGGCTGAGCCCTCAAGGGTTAACACATTGTTGTTAATGCAGCCTCACACTCTACAAGGCAGCACAAATGGAGGGAGGTGAGACAGCATGGCAGACAGAGACAGAGACACACACCCTGTGTGTGGGAGAGAGAGAGAGATGCGCATTGTCCCTTTAGGTAATACTTAGTCCTGCTTCAGTGTAGGTGACTGGACTAGATGACCTATCAAGGTCCCTTCCAGTCCTACATTTCTATGATTCTATGATTCTAAGTATGCTGACACCATTCTAAGTACATTGCCTTTAAAAAGATTAGAAAGTTGAGATAGCAGCGGTGGCCAGCAAGCGCTCTCCGTCCTGAGCCCTGTTGTGTCCTGACCCTGCTCTATATGGAGAAGGGGTAAGCGGGAGGCAGGAGTAGTGGGGAGGGAGACACCCTGACATTAGCCATCCCTCTTTCCCCCTCCCCTGCACAGCAAGCAGGAGGCTCTGGGGAGCACCTCCAAGGCAGAGGGCAGGAGCAGCACATGGCAGTGGAAGGAGGGACAGCTGAACTGCCAGCAATTGATAGCCTGCTGGGAGCTGATGCACAGGGAATTTAGGGGAACATGGAGCTGATAGGGGGGCTGCCGGTCCACCCTGGTTCCAAGCCCCCACCATCTAGCTGCAACAGGCTGCGCTTCCTGCAATCAGTGGACAAAGCAGATGGCTGCCAAACAATGTTATAAGGGAGCACTGCGCAACTTTAAACAAGCATGTTCCCTAATTGATCAGCAACGTAACATTGAAACAATGTTAACCGGGATGACTTTAAGTGAGGAGTTACTGTATCATCAGTCAGGGTGAGAAATTGCTAATTCAAATTCTATCCATCCAGTATGTTAGGCTTAGTTTGAATTTTTGGTTATTTGCTAAGCAAATAAATCAAAGCAGATTACTATCACTTATAATTGTTGGGATATGTTAAGGTTAAGTAAAAGAGCTGGGAACTGCTAATGTGCTCACATGGCATTAGGGGACAAAGGCATAAGCCGGCAGTAATTCTTTGCTTAATAAATAAGTTGCCATATTTTTCCTTTCCCTGTTGCTTGTAAGAATTGATAAGGATGCAGCTGCATGAGAAATGAAGTTGTCAGAATGAATGTCCTTTGTGTGAAAGAAAGTAAAAGAAATGTTATCTCCCCCTCCCTTCCTTTCCTAGCTACATAAACAAGCCCTGGCTTATGGCCCCTTCCTCCCTCCCCTGAGAACTGCTCATTGCCCCTTCCTCTATTCCTTGAGAACTGCTGATTAGGGAAATTTATAGCAACACATTAATGCAAAGAACTGTATTTTCAAGGTAAAACGGTCTGTATGACATGCGTAATCCTGTGAATAATAGATAGGGGTGGGTAAACTAAAAGTATGGGTGTTTCTATTACTTAATAAGGGTTTTGGGGGTGTTGTAATGGATGTAGGCATGTACATACTAACTGAGATAAAAGGAGTGTGATGTAACTAATCCAGTGCTTACTTGACAATTGGGTCGAGGGGAACAAGTATCACAATAAAGAAGCCTGTACTCATATACGCCTCTGGGTCAACCTGCTCCTTTTTTCTTCTAACAATAATCACATAAAATCTATCTTTCTGCAGTTAATAAACTTGTTTTATGCTTTATTTTAACCAGTATTAAGTATTTTGAGTGAAGTGTCTGGGGAAAATCTCAGCTTGGTTAGCACAAGCTTGTTGTGCATATCTTTCCCATATCGAGGGGAAGGTGAATTATATTAATGAGCTTACATTATAGAGATCCCTGTGCACTATATCATGGTATAATTCTGAATTTATACTACAGCAGGTCTGCAAGGTTGGGGAGCTGGGAAATTGACTGTTGTCTTCTATCTGTCCTTGAGTGGCTTAGGTAAAGCACTCAGGTAGCTTAGTTGGGTGTATGGCACCACCTGCTGTCGTGTTGGGTGATAACAGGGCCTGGAGAGGCTGACTGAATCTCCAGCAAAGCAGTGTGAGGCCTGGTCTACACTACGAGTTTAGGTCGACTTTAGCAGCGTTAAACTGAATTAAGCCTGGACACGTCCACACGACGAAGCCCTTTTTTTTACTTAAAGGGCCCTTTAAACTGGTTTCTTTACTCCACCTCCGACGAGGGGATTAGCGCTAAAATCGGCATTTGCGGGTCGGATTTGGGATAGTGTGGATGGAATTCGACGTTATTGGCCTCCGGGAGCTATCCCACAGTGCTTCATTGTGACCGCTCTGGACAGCGCTCTCAACTCAGATGCACTGACCAGGTAGACAGGAAAAGCCCCGCGAACTTTTGAATTTCATTTCCTGTTTGCCCAGCGTGGAGAGCACAGGTGACCACGCAGATCTCATCAGCACAGGTAACCATGATGGAGTCCCAGGATCGCAAAAGAGCTCCAGCATGGACCGAACGGGAGGTACGGGATCTGCTCGCCATATGGGGAGATGAATCAGTGCTAGCTGAACTCCGTAGCAGTAAACGAAATGGCAAAATATTAGAAAAAGTCTCAAAGGCCATGAAGGACAGAGGCCATAACAGGGACGCACAGCAGTGCCGCATGAAAATTAAGGAGCTAAGGCAAGCCTACCACAAAGCCAGAGAGGCAAACGGAAGGTCTGGGGCAGAGCCACAAACATGCCGCTTCTACGTGGAGCTGCATGCCATGCTAGGGGGTGCAGCCACCACTACCCCAACCGTGTGCTTTGACTCCATCAATGGAGAATCATGCAACAGGGAAGCGGGTTCGGGGTACGCGGAAGATGATGATGATGATGATGAAGACAATGAAGATAGCTCACAGCAAGGAAGCGGAGAAACCGGTTTCCCCAACAGCCAGAATATGTTTATCACCCTGGACCTGGAACCAGTAACCCCCGAACTCACCCAAGGCATGGTCCCAGACCCTGAGGGCACACAAGGGACCTCTGGTGAGTGTAAATTTGTAAATATTACACATGGTTTAAAAGCAAGCGTGTTTAATGATTAATGATTAATTTGCCCTGGCAATCGCGGCCAGTACAGCTACTGGAAAAGTCTGTTAACGTGTATGGGGATGGAGCAGAAATCCTCCAGGGACATCTCCAGAAAGCTCTCCTTCATGTACTCCCAAAGCCTTTGCAAAAGGTTTCTGGGGAGGGCTGCCTTATCCCGTCCGCCATGGTAGGACACTGTACCACACCAGGCCAGTAGCACATAGTCTGGAATCATTGCATAACAAAGCATGGCAGCGTATGGTCCCGGTGTTTGCTGGCATGCAGACAACATCCATTCCTTATCTCTTTGTTATCCTCAGGAGAGTGAATCATTCACGGTCACCTGGTTGAAATGGGGTGATTTTATTAAGGGGACATTCAGAGGTGCCCGTTCCTGCTCGGCTGAACAGAAATATTCCCCACTGTTAGCCACGCGGTGGGGGGGAGGGGTGAAGTGATCATCCCAGATAATTGGGTGTGTGTGTGGGGGGGGTAGTTGGGTTTGTGCTGCATGTTAACCCAGAAACCGCAGCCCCTCCTTTTACATTGCAAACCCATTTTAAATGGTCAACCCAACGGGTCCTTGGTATGGGAAATGAGGGCGCTGCTGTTTGAAACCATTCCCACATGTTATGAAGGTTAAAAAAGCCAAAAGACTATGGTTTACCATGGCTGCCTGCAAGCCGAATTCTGTTGCCTGGCACTGCGTGAGTGATCTCTCGCACCAAACCGGCAGGCCCTCAATATAAGAGGAAAAATGCGACCTTGTAACGAAAGCACATGTGCTGTGTAATGTGAACAGCAAAATTTAATGTGGAAGAGTGTACCCATTGTTCTCTAAAATGTGTCTTTTTTAACCTCCTCTCCCTTCTCCTCCACTAGCTGCAAATGTTTCTCCTTCGCAGAGGCTAGTGAAGATTAGAAGGAGAAAACGGCAGACTTGGGATGATATGTGCTCGGAGCTCCAGATGTCCTCCCACGCTGACAGAGCACAGCAGAATGCGTGGAGGCAGTCAATGTCAGAGTGCAAAAAAGCACAATATGAACGAGAGGAGAGGTGGCGGGCTGAAGAGGATAGGTGGCAGCAGCTTGCTGACAGAAGGCAAGAGTCGATGCTCCGGCTGCTGGAGCATCAAACTGATATGCTTCAGCGTATGGTTGAGCTGCAGGAAAGGCAGCAGGAGCAGAGACCACTGCTACAGCCCCTGTGTAACCAACAGCCCTCCTCCCCAAGTTCCATAGCCTCCTCACCCAGACGCCCAAGAATGCGGTGGGGAGGCGTCCGGCCACCCAGCCACTCCACCCCAGATGATTGCCCAAGCATCAGAAGGCTGGCCTTCAATAAGAGTTAAAGTTTTAAACTGCAGTGTGTCCTTGTCCTTCCCTCCTCCCCCACCCCAGCCGGTGCTTCCCTCCTCCCCCACCCCTCCTGGGCTACCTTGGCAGTTATCCCCCTAGTTGGGTGATGAATTAATAAAAAATGCATGAATGTGAAGTAACAATGACTTTATTGCCTCTGCAAGCAGTGCTCGAAGGGGGGAGGGGAGGGTGGTTAGCTTACAGGGAAGTAGAGTGAACCTGGGGGCGGGGGAGGGGTCATCAAGGAGAAACAAACAGAAGTTTCACACCGTAGCCTGGCCAGTCACAAAACTCGTTTTCAAAGCTTCTCTGATGCGCACCGCGCCCTGCTGTACTCTTCTAACCGCCCTGGTGTCTGGCTGCGCGTAATCAGAATAGAAGTCGGTTTTACAGAAATCAGTTTTATACAGTCGATTGTGTG
>NW_020678266.1:0-6547 GCF_002925995.2 Terrapene triunguis | reverse complement strand
TCATTTAGCAGTAAGGCATTCCCTGGGAAATATCCCACCCTCTGACTCCTCCACCTCAACCAAACTTCACAATCATCATCACTGTGTACCAGTATTAAATTGTTTGTTTAAAACTTATACTGTGTGTGTATTATATGTCTTGTCTGGTGAAAAAAAAATTCCCTGGAACCTAACCCCCTCATTTACATTAATTCTTATGGGGAAATTGGATTTGCTTCACATCGTTTCGCTTAAAGTCGCATTTTTCAGGAACATAACTACAATGTTAAGTGAGGAGTTACTGTATTAATAGTAAAACATCTCACAAATCCAGAAGATGTGTACTGCAAAAAAATCAGCAGAGAAGCACTTCCACCAGGGATTGGATGGTACAAGTACTAAAACAAAATCACCACCACCACCACGAGATTGAAATCATCAGACTCAGTCTTTCAAGATCTTGATAACCAGGCTGAATCAATTTAAATCACAGTGGTTCAAATAACAAAATTTTAATTTAGTTGTGCATTTGTACTTTTTGGTCATTTTCTTGACGAAAAAGTTCATTCTCATTGTGTGGTAACCATTAAAAGATGCATCCAATGAAGTGGGCTGTAGCCCACAAAAGCTTATGCTCTAATAAATTTGTTAGTCTAAGGTGCCACACGTACTCCTGTTCTTTTTGCGGATACAGACTAACACGGCTGCTACTCTGAAACCTGGGATTAAAAGATATTGACTTGCAACTAAATATAGCTCTCTCTCTAAATTTGGCACTTCTTGCTAACCAGGAAGATACTCTACATCTATATACATTTTATTTAAACAACTACATAGCACAACATTCATTTATTCAGATTAATTTACAATTTTTAACATTAAAATGGTGAATAATGCATTTCCTTTGTAGATTTTTTTTTACTAGTGGTTTCTGTCAAGCTGCTTGTAGACTAGAAATTGGAATTCAGTTAAATGCAAGTAAACAGCATTTTTAAATTGTTTTATTAGTTATATGTGTTAAACTTACTTGCTTACACATTTGCTTTTAAAACTGATTTACTAAACAAAGTTAATCAATTGATAGATTGTTTCTAGTCACTATGGACCAGATTTTCAAAGGTATTTTACATGGGATTTTCAAAAGTTCTTAAGCAGGTTAAGATGCTTAACAAATCAGTGGGAGTTAGACAACTAATGCACTTAGAAGCTTCTGAAAATCCCACTAGGTGCCTATCTGCATATTTAGATAATCTGCCCCCATGTGCTTCAAGATTTTAGAATTAGTAGATCTCATCTTCTCCCACCAGGTTTTTATTTATAGACAAAGGAAAACAACTGACCTCTGGCACTGATCAAGTTGATTTGCAAAGACTAAGATTACTGGTAGGGTTTCAGTGTTACATTGTCAAACCTCAAAGGTCACCGGAAAGAGAACTGTTTAACAGTGTTTTCAACAGACGTGCCCACATGTCTGCAGAACTACTGGATTCCTCCCCCAAGTTGCATGTTTATGACAGAGTTGAAACTGCAGGTAAATAATTTTATAAGACCATTATTTGCACAAGACACAATAGTAGCTCTAAAGTAACTGAAAGAAGACATCCTACCTCATCCTCAACTAGAGGTGGTGCCACCTCCTTGCCATTTTCTGTATGGCCAGAGATGATGTGGTTGTCATCAGGCTGCTGCATACATTGGCAAATGGAATCTTTTTTCCTAGTGTAAACCCATGCATTTGAGGCACGAGTCTTTACAGAAGTCTCCTCCCTCAAAAGTTTCTCCAGCACATCAGCATCAATCTGTAACTTAAGTGTTTCACATTCTGAATGACTAGGTCCAACGACACCTGTTGAATGTCTCTCATTCAGTACTGTATCGTCCTTTAAAGATTCTAGTAACAATTTCCCTTGTTGATTTGTGCAGAATGGGGTACGAGGAAGTTCTCTCCCTGTGGGAATAATATTGTCTTTAAGAGTTGTTATACTCCATTCTCCTAATTTGGGGATTTTTTTTGAAGAGTAATATTCTTCTCCCATGAAATCAGATGATTGAGATGGCAACAGTTGTAGGATCCCTGGAGCAGGAGTTCTTGGAGTTTGCAGACCAAGACACCGAATGTTCTGAGGAGCTGGACAAAGGCTTTCACATTTGACTTCATTATTTTTATTGCCATTCCCTCTCTCAGTCATTTTAAGATTACTAATTTCACTGAGAATATTTTCAACTTCATCTTTATTCAGGGCAGTTTTAAAGAAACTTCCATCTAATTTCCTTGTCTCCATGTCTTCTCCCAGTCGTAAAAAGCGTCACACGTAGTCAAAGGAAAACGTGAAGAAAAAAAAATCAACTTTCTTTAACCCCCATAACACGAAAGATTAACAACAAAGTACTGAAAAGTCTTCTTTACAATATCCCAAGAAAGAAAAAAAGTAACTTTTAAAAGTATAATTATTTTCATATAATTTGAGACAAAGCTCCATCTGAAGTACAGTTCTACTCAGGAAAGATACTGTAAAAATGCCACCTACTTATTCAACAGATCTGCTCTACTTGTGTATTCAGAATCAAATCTATTTACTTAACTGACTAAAGTGTATTGCGTTGTTAGCCCTGAAAAGCCAGTACAATAGTGGAAAAGCTGGATTGTCTTCTGGGTCACTGATCAACAGATTTATGGCCTTGATCACTGATACTAAACTTAAAATTGCCAAAATTCTGATTGAAGAACATTTTGGCTCTGAGATAATTGGAAAGAACCCATCTTTGCTTTTACATCCCCAATATAAATTTGCAAGACTTGTAGTTAGAAAAATCAAGGTGTTGCTTATAAAATGAGCATTTTATCTTGAGTCACTGAGAGTCATTAAACATGGAACCTACCTCATGATGCCATTTTTACAGTCAATTTTCAAAGTAGAATTGCACTTGGAAGATCCTGAGAAAATCTGAGCTGCAGACTTCCTGGATTGTCTGCCAAAGCAAGTAACATCGCAAAGAATTACAACAGGCAACTGCCATGACCAATGCAACATTTTACTTCAGACATGTCAAAGGCTGTAATCAACACTTAGGACTCTGCAGGACAAGTTTAAATTCTGAGCTCCAGAGCACATCTTTGAGGGTTAAAATAAAAAAATTAAAAACAAACATTTTGTGTCCTGCCCCGATGGTTCTGTAAAATTTCTGCATCCTCCAAAATGAAAGGGAAGTTAAAAAAAAAAAAATCAAACCCACATATCTTTGGGCTTAAACTGTGAATGAGAGTTTCAGGCCAAAGGGAAAAGATATAGAAAAAGCTGGGAGGCAGAGAAATAGGAGACGACAAGGGGTACAGGTTCCAGTGTAAGTTTCTTACAGTACGGCCATTAACTAAAAAAATAATAAAACAAATAATAAACTCACTAGTGGAGACACCACAAGTCTGCAGGCCTTGTCTGTTTAGGACTAGTCCTGATGCAGCCATCACTGTAGCTGCGCCAGCACTGATCCTGAACAATAGACAAGGGCAAGCCAGGGTTTGCACCAGCTGAGTTTGAAATAGGGTTAAATTGTATATTAGTTTGGTGCAAACTCCAGCTCATCACTGGTCTTCTTTATAGGAAAGAAACTGTACTGGCTTAACAAAATTAATTTTAAATCAGCCCTGTTAAACCACTGCAAGCCCCCAGCAAAGGTGAACCTCAACCAGTTTAGCACTGGCTTAGGTCCGCTTTGAACTGATTTAGCTAAACCTGGGGCTTGTCTACACACAGAGCTGCACCGATTTAGCTACAGGTGAGATTAAAGGAGGCAGCACAGCCTGGTGGCTAGAACACAGGACTGGGCCTCAGGAGACCTGGGGTCTGCTCCTGACTCTGCTGGGCCTTGTCCCTTCCTCTCCCTAGTTCCCTCTACCCTTACAGTGGCATGTAGCGCGCCGCCTAGCGCGGGTATAAAGACCGATGAGGACAGCAAGTCCGCTACGGGGCTCGCTACACACCCGAGCGGCGCCGCCCCTCCACTCTGCTGGTTACAGCAGCAGCAGCAGCCGGGTGTCCCGCCCCCCGCGCCTCCCCCTGCCGCCCCCAGGGCTCCCCGCGCAGCGCCCGCCAGGCCACGGCAGCCCAGGCACCTCGTGCCTCAGGTTCTGTAACCGGGGGGACTCGGGTCCCAACCTCCCGGCACTGCCAGGCCCGAGGTCCCACAGGGGCCGCCCCGCTTGCACCAGCGCCGCTCCTGCAGCCCACCCCCGAGCACCCGCTGACCCGACAGAGCCAGTTCCACACCAGCGCGAGTCTACACGGAGGCGCCTAATCCGAATTCACGTAACTCGGGGGAAACGGCTGCGTCACGAGGCCCGGGCAGCTTCGCGGCGGCCCAGCTACAGAGCCGGACCCGCAGCCCGGACGGGGACACCCCGCTGCCCCCGGCGTGGCTGGCCACCCCCCCTTACCCACTGCAGGCGGCCCGAGCCTTGTAACCGCTCCTTGCGCCGCAGCACAGGCCGCTCTTTCGAACCGCCGCTCCTCGGGTTCTCATTGGGCGGAACGACCAGCGCCAGCCGATTGGCCTGCTGCTCCCAGCCCCTTGACTGGCTACCTCTCCAGCCAATCAGAGGCGAGCAGCCATCGGAACCCACCGGGCTTGCGTGTTTGGGGGCAGCGCGCCGCCCGATCCCAACGCTGTGAGCGCTGCTGGCTAGGCCCGCGCGCCCGGCTCAGAAACGGCAGGGAGGGGAAAGCTACTGGGGTCCTTGTGCAAACAGGGCTCCTTGTAACCCCCCCGCCCCGGTATCTGGGTCACACAAACCATCTTCTAGTCATTGCAGTCCAGCTCCTTGAGGAAGGGATGAGAGAATTCCCTGTCCTTTATGTTCAGTGACAGTCACTGTAACTGGAGCATCATTAACACTCCCATACTGATAAACTGTAAGGGATGAAATGGAGTCAATTCGGATCTAATTCACAACAGCGTAAATCTGAAGCAAGTGAACTGAATTACACCAATGTAAATGAGAGCCAAATCAGGCCCAGGTTAATAATCTATAGTATCAATACAATCTCTTCATTCCAATAAAAGATACACGATGCTAACAAAATGCACAAACTATTTCAGTTCCACCTCATACAAGTGCCATACTTTATCAGCTCTGATGGATCAGTCCCACTCCATTTTCAAATCATAATCTCTGAAAAAACAGTAGTGACGCCCGTTCTAGCACTGACTGCACAACATTGACGTGCTAATAAGGGCTAAACAGAGGGCACCTAAGTGTATGTCTACACTGCAATAAAACTTTATTTCATTTTTTGTGTCATGTACTTATCCTTAAGAGGAATACAAAATTAGCTCAGTCAAAAAATCACTGCAGGATTTGCTCTGCAGGATCATTAGCAGATTTTTAGAGCTAAAATCTTTCCAAACACTCCTTAAACAATTCAGATACTGAAGTGAGGAGTACAATATAAATTACAAGATGACCAAACAAAAAGAAAGCACACATGACTTTCCTCAAATGTGCAGGAGGATGGGGAAAATGTAGGAAATACAAATCTAGTTTTATTGAGACACCATGTGACAAGCTGTGGTTTGGAGGTGGAACAGCTGTCAAGGGCACTGAGGGGGAGGTAGCAGGAGCTCACCCTACAAGGAGGGGGGTTGGCACTGGAGGTTACTAGAAAGGACAAGAAGACTCCATTCTGGGGTTCAGGAGATGAATTCATCCCTCCGTGGTGGGCAGGTGCTTGGTGGAAATACTGCTGGTTCCAGGTGCCCTTAATTCCCCCTGATTCCTCGTGGCGTTTGAGTCTCTGGCCTGGTCTACACTAGGACTTTAATTCGGATTTAGCTGCCTTAATCCGAATTAACCCTTCACCCGTCCACACTACAGAGCCAGTTAATTCGAATTAAAGGGCCCTTTAAATCGATTTCTGTACTCCACCTCGACGAACGGAGTAGAGCCTAAATCGATTTTGTTAATTCGAATTAGGGTTAGTGTGGACGCACACCACCGAATTACTGTGTTTAAGTTAATGGGGTAGTGTGGCCGCACACCACTGAATTAATGTGGTTTAAAACCGAATTAAGGTGCTTAGTGTGGCCGCGCACAATCGAATTTATACAACCTGTTTCCCAAATTCGAATTATCTAAATTCGGATTAATCCTGTAGTGTAGACATACCCTCTGACAAGCTCTCGTTCCCTTGCAGCAGGAGGACGTCACGGCCAAAGTGATGCACCAGCTCCGCATCATCCGGCACTTGCGCCAGGTGCCTGAGACACTGCAGGGGCTGTGCCTCTGAGGCCATGAGCAACTCCCGCTCCCTGCTGCAGGTACTGCTCTGGCTCACTGTAAATGGGGAGCTAGTGGAAGGGGAAATGGAGCCCCCTGGCCCTCACTAAAAGGGAAAGTGGTGGATTCTCCATCTCTTGATGTCATTGAATGAAGACTAGATGCCTTTCTGGAATGTGTGTGCCCAAAAAGTCACTATTGTACTATACAGGAAGCCTATGATATGCAGGGGGTTAGATGAGATGCTCTTAAGGTCTCTTCTGGCCATAAAGTCTACTAATTTTGGAAACACTGAGT
>NW_020678265.1:0-3815 GCF_002925995.2 Terrapene triunguis | reverse complement strand
GCTTCATGAGCCAGGGCATTAGCGGGTAGGCTGGGTCCCCGAGGATCTCTGTAGGCGAACTGATTTCCCGCCGGCGCTTTCAGGGAGGGAGGCAGGGCGGTAGTGACTGACGGATGACGACAGTTACCCAAAAGCACCCTCGCCACATTTTTTTCCCCAGAAGGCATTGGGGGCTCGACCCAGAATTCCAATGGGCAGCGGGGACTGCGGGAACTGTGGGATAGCTGCCCACAGTGCACTGCTTCCAATGTCGACGCTTTCCCTGGTAGTGTGGACTGACAAAGTCGAATTACTGTCCTTAGTGTAGACACACACGTTCGACTTTCTAATATCGATTGCACATATTCGATTTAACTAAAATCGAACTACTCTCGTAGTGTAGACATACCCTCAGTATTGATAACTGATGCTTTTTATTAAGGGAAACAAAGAGGGAACTCAAAAAAGGAAAATAATGTGATCATTAAAATAATTTGTTTAAAACTTAGATGGAAGCATTTATTTGACAAAAATATACATTACTAATATTGCTAGGAAGGTTGGACATAAGCAAGATGTATTTAAAAAGACCATTCTTTGTTAAACTCTATGTTTATACATTACTTTGATACATCACTAAAATTGAATATTTGTTTGAATGTTTGGTAATCCAAACAGCATCTGCAGGATGTTTGCAGAAGTGCTTCATATTTGCAGAGCTCAAAATTATATCTGATTGTGAATTTTCTGTCAATTTTTTTTCTAGAGAAAAAATGTTTTTTGCAAAATTGATATTTTTATTAAGAAAAAGTTGATTTTGCTGAAATTTTTCAATTTCCTATTGGGAGAAAAGAAACCTGACATTTCAATATTAATCTGTGACTGCATGAACAACCCTGAGGCCTCATAGGAGGCTATTATACTGGCCAGACTACATCTCCCATCATGCACCATGGTCTTCCTTCTGGCTGAGCCAATACAGTGCATCATGGGAAAGGTAGTCCAGCTGGGGAACCCTGCAGATGAGGTTCTGCAGCAGCTCAGGAAGATGCAAATTGATGACAAATTGACCTAAAATGAAATGTTTCCATCTGGAAATGTTGAAATGTTTTGTTTCAATTTAAATGAAATTAACTTTCATTCCTCAAAGTTTCATTATTTAAACTATTCATCTAGATTCTGAATGAAAAGAAATGTTGAAATATTAGAATTTCCTGTAGGATAGAAATTCCATTTTTTTTTCAATCAGTCCTACTCAAAATAAAGACAAAGTCAAAGAAGTTGTCAAAAATTGTTTTCAAGATATTAACATCTCTTTACAAATCCATACAAAGGACAGAATCCATGTTGTTAAAATTCATATAAAAAGCAATTTCTCAGATTTCAATATATTACTCAAAGGTGAGGAAGATTATATATAATTGTGATATACCCGGGGTACAGTCTGGACTGATATGCCACCTAAGCTTTCTTTTACACAGCCTTTTACATGGCTTTGCATGTAAGTTACTCCCAGTTACATTGTGTGAGTGCTGCAGACAACCACTCTTGAATTACACTGCAAACTGACACCAGCAAGCTCCCAGTCCCAGACTTTCCCAATAAATGTACATCTTGTACTGCCCAGCTCTCTCCTGTACAATACAAGCTCATATAAAGTCCATCATTGTGTTAATAGAAAATTATAGGCACAAATCCTGTTATCCCAAATAGAGTTTCCCAAACACTTCAGTTCAAACACACTGGTTTAGATAAAACAATATACACAAATTTATTAACTACAAAAGGATAGATTTTAAGTGAATACAAGTAATGAGACATAAAAGTCAGAGTTGGTTAAAAGAAAAATAAAAGTAAAATGCAACTAATGTCTAACTTGAACAACTAGAATAAATTGAGAGGAAGGTGTCTGTCACCACATGCTTCAGCAGTCTTACTGGCTGAACTTCTTTCAGTCTGGATCCCTCCCCCAGACCAATGCTGCTTCCTTTGTTCCTCAGGTGTCATGGATGCCAGGGGCAGAGAGAAAGGGAGGAATGATTTGGGGCATCTGCCCTCCCTTCTTACAGTCTTTTCCCTTCTTTGAGAAGCATCTCCAACTGAGGTCCAGGAAACAAAAAGTCTGTGTGAATGGGAACCCAAAGATGTTTCATTTTTAAGAAGTAGATTTTTCATCCACATCCCTTTTCCTGCCAGTGAATAGCCATTTAGAAGGTGATGGCCCATTTGATCTTGTTTACACCTGGCCGAGGTGCCATCTTGCCTTTTATCTCTGAGGAACTGGTTCGGCTACTCCCCAGACTTGGAATATGTCCTAGTAACAAAATACAGTAGAATCTTATAACTTTTCATGCAACATTGCCACGTATATATCAGGACAATATTGACCAGTGA
The DNA here is from genome assembly GCF_002925995.2 of Terrapene triunguis. Taxonomy (NCBI): domain Eukaryota; kingdom Metazoa; phylum Chordata; order Testudines; family Emydidae; genus Terrapene; species Terrapene triunguis. The sequence continues at coordinate 1,442 of NW_020678265.1, read as the reverse complement.
GTTTTGAATTTTCAAAAGATACCTCATAAGGCAGACTTGTAAAAAGATTATTATAATACTGTGCAAGGGGTGCATACAGATCATCACAATAATAAAATATTTTAACCTAAGGGTAATTTTTAATGACATTGTCTCTAGATGCAGTCACTGAGTTCTATTATCCTCTTGGATTTTTATGATGCTGCTCTGTAATCATCATTATGGCAAATCCCAAAGGAACATAGCCTTTTTACAGATCGAGTACCACTTGTATCAGTCTTTGGCTAGGTCCTTAAAGTGGTCTGGCTGGTTATTCAGTTTATGTTTTTTATGCCTGGCAGTGTTATTGCATCACCAAAATTATTGGTGTCCACGTGGTCACTGACCAGGTAGCAGCAGTGCTTGGTACACATGCTTTGGGATTTGTTGGTCTTCCATTCTAATAATATGACTGCACCAAGAAAGCTACTATATTGAAACCAGTGCTGATGAGGCAGTTGCTGGGTTAAGCTTCCTGCAACTTAATAACAAGCAGCTGAAGAAGACAACAAGAATTGAAACAATTCATCTGTGTAGATACGCTGCTAGCTCAGTGATCAGGCCTCAGGCCTACAAATGTCATCCATGGATCAGTCAGGAGATGGAGACGGCCACTGCAGGTGGAGTGGAGAAAGATGCACAGTTACAATTTGAGTTTTCAGCAAACACAAAGGCTGAATGGGTTTGATTTTGGAACATTCTCAAGTCATTTTATAAGAACGATAAAGAATCCTTGTGGTTGACTCAGGCAGACAGTTTGCTGCCAGGCATGAACTCTGCATCCTCTGTTCAACTTTGCAGTATTTTGCAGGGGAAGGTGGCACCACCTTGTCCAGCAAAGAATCACGGTGGCAGTATCAGCCAACGTGGGATCAGTTACATCGATGAGAAGTTTGTTTGAAGATGCTTCTTGATTGTCCACCACCTGCAGTCTCTCTTCATTTGAAGAGGGGGCAGGAATTTCCAGTAGAGCCATCATCCTTCAGCCAAGAAGAGATTCACATTGCAGTCAGTATGTTGAAGTGTTGGAAGGCAACAAGAGTTTGTAAAGTCACACCTGGATCTCTGAAGGCCAGTACAGTAACTCCTCACTTAACATCGTCCTGGTTAATGTTGTTTCGTTGTTACGTTGCTGATCAATTAGAGAACATGCTCATTTAAAGTTGTGCAATGCTCCCTTATTACATTGTTTGGCAGCCACCTGCTTTGTCCACTGCTTGAAGAAAGAGCAGCCTGTTGGAGCTAGCCCATGGGGGCTTGGAAGCAGGGATAGGGTGACCAGATGACAGGAAGAAAATATCGGGACACAAAGGGGGGCGGGGTGTCACCGGCGGAGCAAAAAAACCCAAAAGCCGAGTGCTGCCTGTGTAACGACACAAACAGCTCCCTCTCCCAATTCCTTACTGTGGCCCAGTGCTGACGGC
>NW_020678264.1:0-1650 GCF_002925995.2 Terrapene triunguis | reverse complement strand
TATTTAGTATCTGACTAAAATCAGCATTGCAGAATATTTTTCCATCTGAAGTGCTGTGTTGGCAACTTACCCAAAGCCTCATGCACAGATCTATTCCCCCAAGAGCTCTGGGGCTGTTCTATCTTGCATCAGCAGTAATGGTCCTCCAGAGTTTTCATGAGAGCCAGGGATTGCCAGACTGCTGTGTGCTCTGACCATGCCCCCTCCTCTCCCAACAGGGCCAGGCAGAAACATTGACATTAAACAACCCAGAGATTTCCCTGCACCAGGGAAATCCTCAGCTACCCAATTAAGGTGGCCTTTTTGCATTGCTGGATGCAGGGGTGCTCTATAAAATGGAGTAGGTTGCAGCCTCCCTCATCATTAGCAGGGAGGTGTGGCTCGTGGACACAACAGGGTTCCATAGCCTGTTCATCTTGAGCCAACTGGCCAACCCACCTACTTGATGGTGATCGTAGAACTGGGTGGAAAGTTTTCATCAGAAGTTTTAGCTGAAAACTTGGTTTTGAATAAAACAAAGATTTTGTGGAAACTTTGTTTTTCTGAAAAAAACAAAACATGTCAGTTATGTGGTTTCCCCCTTTATTCTAGTAGAAAAAGGGGAGGAGGGAGTGGAAGTCAAACAAAACACACTTTCTCACGCGTTTTTACTCCATTTCACTCTTTTCAATTGGAAAAGTGGGATTTTTTAAATTAGGTTTAAAAAGTGAAAGTGGCATGTGGTCAATTTTTTTTACCTCCCCCCATTTTTCTCAATGGGGAACAAGTAAAATGTGAGTTGTGGGAGGGTGGAGTGAAAACAAGTGTTTCAAAATGTTTGACGCAATGGGGCCACTAAGTGTCAATGAAGCCTTCCTGCACTAGGCCTAAGTGAACCAAACTCTATCCTTCCATGTTTAAACTCTAATCAACCTCAAAAGCCAGGTGCAAGTGAAATGTGTAAGCAGCCTGCTATCAGTGGTAACCCCCCTTACCGGTAGCAAGCGGTAATAATGAGGCCTGCATGTTTCTGGCTGAAGGGAAAAAGGACAAGATAACGGTTTAAAGAAGTTACTAACGAGCTAAACTTATAGCTGCCAAGAATGACTTAACTGCTTAAATGTACTTGCTATTTGCTTAGTAACTGTTACCAGGGAAGGGAGGGGCAAAGGGGGAGGAAGGGAGGGGTAGCGGGGGAAGGGGAGGGGATGAGGCTTGACTGCAAAAGGTATAAAGAAAAAAAAATTGTTTCTGTTAGTGTGCTTGATTTGAGACGTGCCAGTCTCCTTGCACCGCTTTGAGATCTCAAATAAACTTTGTTTGCTTCTCCACCTGGTGTGTTTATTGGCGCGAAGCACACTGGGCCACGAACCCCGCTGTTGCTTTGCCTCGGGCACCCTGTGCCGGCAACACTGCCACCCCCACCCCTCCCCTCCAAGCTGATGTCCTGCCCCTGGCCAGCCTCGTTGGGTGTTTGTTTCCCCTGGATCTAGGGTTGCCAACTTTCTGACCCAACAAAACTGACCACCCTTGCCCTGCCTCATCAAGGACGGAATGCAAGGCTGAGTTCACTCAGCAACCCCCTGAAACGTGTCAGTGCCCCAGAGAAAACCGGACCCCTGCTATTGGAACGATATGATGGAGATCTAAATGGGAAAGGGACTGTCTGAA
>NW_020678263.1:0-2023 GCF_002925995.2 Terrapene triunguis | reverse complement strand
CAATCGTTGAGCTACTGCTGTCAAAGGTAGTGACCCTTGGAAACGTGCAGGTCATCATAGATGGCTTTGCCGCGATGGGATTCCCCAACTGCGGTGGGGCTATAGATGGAACTCACATCCCTATCCTGGGACCAGACCACCAGGCCAGACAGTACATTAACCAAAAGGGCTACTTTTCAATGGTGCTGCAAGCACTGGTGGACCATAGGGGACGTTTTACCAACATCAACGTCGGATGGCCGGGCAAGGTTCATGACGCTCGTGTTTTCATGAACTCTGGCCTGTTTAGACGGCTGCAGGAGGGTATTTACTTCCTGGACCACAAAATAACTGTTGGGGATGGGGAGATGCCTATAGTGATCCTCGGGGATCCAGCCTACCCGCTAATGCCCTGTCTCATGAAGCCCTATACAGGCGCCCTGGACACTGAAAAAGAACTCTCCAACTACCGTCTCAGCAAGTGCAGAATGGTGGTGGAGTGTGCTTTTGGATGTCTCAAGGGGAGATGGAGAAGCTTACTGACTCGCTCTGATCTCAGCTAAACCAATATCCCCGTTGTTATTGCAGCTTGCTGTGTGCTCCACAATCTCTGTGAGAGCAAGGGGGAGACCTTTATGGCGGGGTGGGAGGTTGAGGCAAATAGCCTTGCTGCTGATTACGCCCATCCAGACAGCCGTGCGATTAGAAGAGCCTAGTGGGACGCACTGTGCATCCGGGAGGCTTTGAAAGCTAGGTTCCTCAGTGAGCAGGGTAACCTGTGACTATTAAGTTTGTTTAAAGAGAAGCTGAACCTGCCCCCGTTTCTTTACCCGGTTAATGTTGACTATCCTCTCCAGCTACATACCCCGTTCACCCCGTCCCCACCCCTTCCAACCCACTTTTAAAAATAAAATAAATGGAACTTTGTTAATGAACCCCGTTTTCTTTATTACGGCTTTCGTGGTAAACAGTTGAAACTGGGATGCAGACTGTGGTGGCGAACGGGCGTAGTGATGGAAAGAACGCTTCTAAACTCAAGGAATGACAGGCTCCTGCTCCTAGAGCGGTCCGCAGTGGTGGACTGGTTGTTTCAACGGAGCCTGCCACCCCTCCTTTTCGGGATTCTGTGTGTGGGGGCTATGTGACTTTGTGGCGGGGGAGGACGGTTACAGATCCCCTGCTGCGTGGTTCTGTGATCCAAGGTAAAGAACCGCTGCATAAGATCTCTAACCGCCCTCCCCTGCCACAAAGTCACATAGCCCGCCCCCCAGAGCATGAAAACCACCTCCCAGACCGACCAGGGTGCCTAGTGACTGCAATGTGTGTGTGACCTGCTGCTGAACATGCCCCCGTGTCTGTACCCTGGTAAAGGTGACTGTGCTCTCCAATTACCAACCCCCTTCCACTCTTCAAACACACTCTCCTCTAAAAGAACATGATGGAAACAGTAATTAACAGAAACATATTTTTTATTAGCAACTACACAGTTAGGGGATGAAACTGGGACGGGGGCTTGGGTGAGGCGGGAAGGAAAGGACTTATCAAATTTTGGGGAATGAGAGCCTTCTGGTACTCGAGCAGTCTGCAGGGGTGGAGTGACAGTTTTCACGGACCCTGCCGCCCCTCCTTCTTGGGACTTTGGGTGAGGGGGGTATGGGACTCTGTGGTGGGGGAGGGCGGTTAGACAGAGACTGCAGCGGGGCTCTGTCCTCCTGCCTCCGGTCCTGAAGAACATCCACAAGGCGCCGGAGCGTGTCTGTTTGCTCCCTCATTAGTCCAAGCAGCGTTTGAGTCGCCTGCTGGTCTTCCTGCCGCCACCTCTCCTCCCGTTCAATGTTTGATCGATGGTATTGCGGCATGTTCTCCCTCCACTGGGTCTGCTGGGCCTCCTCGGCTCGGGAGCAGCCCATAAGTACTGAGAACATGTTGTCCCGTGTCCTTTTCTTTCTCTGCCTAATTTGCGCCAGCCTCTGGGAAGGGGATGCCAGGCTAGGTCAGGAGACAGTCGCAGCTGTGGGATGGGAAAAAGGGAGTGAATTCCTCA
>NW_020678262.1:0-5220 GCF_002925995.2 Terrapene triunguis | reverse complement strand
TGACCAGTGGCTTTCCCTCTCAGACAGTTTTTTGCTGAGAAACACGACAGGATGGAATTCTTGATCCGGTCCTTCCTGCATTAAAACTGCTCCCACGCCTCGCTCGGAAGCATCTGTGGTTACTAGGAACGGTTTGTCAAAGTCTGGGGCCCTTAGCACAGGGTCAGACATGAGTGTTGCCTTAAGCTGGTTAAAGGCCTTTTGACACTCATCAGTCCACTGAACTGCATTTGGCTGTTTTTTTCTGGTTAGGTCTGTCAGCGGGGCGGCGATTTGGGTGTAGTGTGGTACAAATCGCCTATAATATCCGGCCAAGCCTAAGAAGGATTGGACCTGTTTCTTTGACTTTGGAACTGGCCACTTTTGGATAGCATCCACTTTGGCCTGTAGGGGATTTATAGTTCCTCGACCCACCTGGTGCCCCAGGTACGTCACTCTGTTTTGGCCTATTTGACACTTTTTAGCCTTAACAGTTAGTCCTGCCTGCCGGATGCGCCCGAAGACTTTTTCCAGGTGCTCCAGGTGTTCTGTCCATGAATCAGAAAAAATGGCCACATCATCGAGGTAGGCAACTGCAGATTCTCCCAATCCCGCTAAGAGACCATCTACAAGTCTTTGGAAGGTGGCGGGTGCATTTCGCAACCCGAAAGGGAGTACATTGAATTCATACACCCCTGCCTGGGTGACGAAGGCTGACCTTTCCTTAGCGGGTTCATCTAGTGGTACTTGCCAGTACCCTTTTGTTAAGTCTAAAGTAGAGATGAATTGGGCATGTCCCAATTTTTCCAATAGCTCATCTGTGCGTGGCATTGGATAGTTGTCAGGACGAGTTACAGCATTTAGCTTACGGTAGTCCACGCAAAAGCGTATTTCCCCATCTGGTTTGGGAACTAGAACCACTGGAGATGCCCATGCACTGCTAGAGGGGCGGATTATACCCATCTGTAGCATGTCCTGGATCTCCCTTTGTATAGCCGCTTGGGCATGAGGTGACTCCCGGTAGGGTGGGGTTCTAATTGGGTGAGCATTACCTGTGTCAATGGAGTGGTATGCCCGTTCGGTCCGTCCTGGAGTGGCTGAGAAAATCGGTGCAAAGCTTGTGCACAGCTCCTTGATCTGCTGTCGCTGCAGACGTCCCAGGGTCATGGAGAGGTTCACCTCTTCCACGCCACCATTCCTTTTTCCTTCATAGTAGACACCTGCAGGCCACTCCGCGTCATCAGTTTCCTGGGCTGTAAACTGGCAAACGTTTAATTCTCTGGAATAAAAGGGCTTAAGAGAATTAACATGGTATACCTTAGGCTTTATGTTGGAGGTGGGGGAGGCTATGAGATAGTTAACAGCTCCTAGGTGCTCCTGGACCGTGAATGGTCCTTCCCACGACGCTTCCATTTTATGGGCCTGGAGCGCCTTTAAGACCATGACTTGGTCTCCTACTTTGAAGGACCGTTCTCTGGAATGCTTATCATACCAGGCCTTTTGCTCTTCCTGAGCATCCTTTAGGTTTTCTTTAGCAAGGGCTAAAGAGTGTCGGAGAGTGTTTTGTAGGTTGCTTACAAAGTCTAGAATGTTAGTTCCTGGAGAAGGCGTAAACCCCTCCCATTGCTGCTTCACCAACTGTAATGGCCCCTTAATCTCGCGGCCATACACAAGTTCAAATGGTGAAAACCCTAAACTGGGATGTGGTACAGCCCTGTAGGCAAAAAGCAACTGCTGCAACACTAGGTCCCAATCATTGGAGTGTTCATTTACGAATTTACGTATCATGGCCCCCAAAGTTCCATTAAACCTCTCCACCAGACCATTGGTTTGATGGTGATGAGGGGTGGCAACCAAGTGATTCACCCCATGAGCTTCCCACAGGTTTTTCATGTTCCCTGCCAGGAAATTAGTTCCCGAATCTATAAGGATGTCGGAGGGCCAACCTACCCTGGCAAAAATGTCTGCTAATGCCTGGCACACACTTTTAGCCTTGGTGTTGCTTAAGGGTACAGCTTCCGGCCATCGGGTAGCAAAATCCATGAAAGTCAGTACGTACTGCTTTCCTCTGGGTGTCTTCTTTGGGAAAGGACCCAGAATATCCACAGCTACTCGCTGAAATGGGACCTCAATTATGGGTAGTGGCTGGAGAGGGGCTTTAACCTGGTCTTGGGGCTTTCCCACTCGTTGGCACACCTCACAAGACCGGACATAATTAGCAACGTCCTTGCCCATTCCCTCCCAGTGGAAGGACTTCCCCAACCGGTCTTTGGTTCTGTTCACCCCAGAATGGCCACTGGGATGATCATGGGCTAAGCTCAAGAGCTTTACCCGATACTTAGTGGGAACCACCAACTGTCTTTGAGGATGCCAGTCTTCCTGGTGCCCACCAGAAAGAGTCTCCTTGTATAAAAGTCCTTGTTCTACAACAAACCGGGATCGGTTAGAAGAGCTGAGAGGCGGTGGGGTGCTCCGCGCCGCCGCCCAAGCTTTCTGGAGGCTGTCATCTGCTTCCTGCTCGGCCTGGAACTGTTCCCTTGATGCTGGAGACATCAGTTCCTCCTTGGACTGTGGACTGGGGCTTGGTCCCTCTGGAAGCGATGCAGGTGCTGGGACTGTTTCCATTGACTGTGAACCGCTGTCCGCTGGTGCACTATGTGGTATTTCAGGCTCTGGCTGAGCCTCTTGGGTAGGGTTATCTGCTACTTCCGCCAGTTCAGGCTCGCTGGTGCCCTCTGGCATTGGAGTTGTAGACGGGTTTGCAAGCGCTGGACTCAGTGCTGGCAATGGTTCTGGTGCTGGTTGCGTTGTCAGTTCCGATTCCGGGACTGGCTTTGGCTGGGTCTCTGGGATTGGATCCACTACGGCTGTTGCGGTCATTGGCAGGGGATCCGGTTCCACCACCAGTGTTTGGGTCTCCGGTAACACAGACGGGGCCCTGGTGGACGGCTCAGGAACAGGGATGGGGGTGGAAGCTTGCTTAGCCTGGCTGCGGGTGACTATTCCCACCCTCTTGGCTAGCTTCACATGGTTGGCCAAGTCTTCCCCCAGCAGCATGGGGATGGGATAATTGTCATAGACTGCAAAAGTCCACATTCCTGCCCAGCCCTTGTACTGGACATGCAACTGGGCTGTAGGCAAGGTTACAGACTGTGACACGAAGGGTTGAATTGTCACTGTAGCCTCCGGGTTGATGAGTTTGGGGTCCACTAGGGATTGGTGGATAGTTGACACTTGTGCCCCAGTGTCCCTCCAAGCGATAACCTTCTTTCCGCCCACTCTCAAGGTTTCCCTTCGCTCCGAGGGTATGAGAGAGACATCTGGGTCTGGGGATCTTTGGTGTGATTGGGGTGTAATGAACTGTAATCGGTTGGGGTTCTTGGGGCAGTGAGCCTTTATATGCCCCAGTTCATTACATTTAAAACATCGCCCTGCTAAGGTATCACCGGGGCGATGTTGGTTGATGGAGACTGGTGTGGTGGGGTGAGAAGGCGTCTGGGGTTTCCCTTGGGTTGTGGGTGGGGCCTTGGGTTGTCCCCGGTGGTAAGGTTTTGTTTCGGCTTGCCCCTTCTGATATTCGCTCCAACTGCTACTAGCTTTTTTCTTTTCTGTCACCTCCACCCATTTGGCTCCAATCTCCCCCGCCTCGGTTACAGTTTTGGGCTTCCCATCTAGGATGTACCTTTCTATTTCCTCAGGAACACCCTCTAAAAACTGCTCCATTTGCAATAGGAAGGGCAACTCTTCCGTAGATTTAACATTTGCTCCTGATATCCAGGCATCCCAATTTTTCCCAATGTGGTAGGCATGTCGGGTAAATGACACATCGGGTTTCCACCTTAGGGCTCTGAACCGCCGACGGGCATGCTCAGGTGTTAGCCCCATTCTGATTCTGGCCTTGTTTTTAAAAAGTTCATAACTGTTCATGTGTTCCTTAGGCATTTCAGCCGCCACCTCTGCTAAGGGTCCACTGAGCTGCGGCCTCAGCTCTACCATGTACTGGGTTGGAGGGATGTTGTATCCAAGGCAGGCCCTTTCAAAATTTTCTAAGAAGGCCTCAGTATCATCGCCTGCCTTGTAGGTGGGGAATTTCCTGGGATGGGAAGTGGTACCTGGAGAGGAGTTGTTAGGATGGTCTGATGCACCCTGCCTAGTCCTTGCTGCTTCCAGTTCCATCTCTTTTTCTTTCAGCTCCATCTCTCTTTTATGGGCCTCCTGTTTGGCTTTTTCTTCTCTTTCATGGGCCTCCTGTTTGGCTTTTTCCAGCTCCATTTCTCTCTTGTGGGCCTCCTCTTTGGCTTTCTCTTCTCTGTCTCTCAGCTCCATCTCTCTCTTGTGGGCCCCCTCTTTGGCTTTCTCTTCTCTGTCTCTCAGCTCTATCTCTTTTTCTTTCAGCTCCATAGCTCTCTTGTGGGCCTCCTCTTTAGCTTTTTCTTCTTTGGTAGTCATTTTCCTGGTTTTCTTGTGCTGGGTCACACCCCTCTGCAGTTGACTGAAACTGGGATGTACTTAGCTCAGGCTCCTGCTGAGTGCTGCTGAGTTAACAGAGACTTTCTAACTAGCTACTTCCGAGGATGTAAAAAGAAAAAAAACACAATTCAGCTTGTAAATTACCTTTACCAGTTCAAAGTTTGCTCACTGATTGAACCCTTCTCTTAACAAAGCCCCTTGTTAAAAAAACTTAACACCTCTGCCTTCAGGCAAGGAGAGATAAGATATGCATCTACCTTCAGCTCTGCTTTCCAAGCAGCTAGAAGGAAAAAAAAATCTCTTACTGGCTTTTGGGTTTAAAATGTATCCCACTGCTATGCCACCATGTCAAGGCTGTATCCCCACTTTGAACTTTAGGGTACAAGAGTGGGGGCCTGCATGAGGACTCCTAAGCTTATCTACCAGCTTAGCTCTGGTCTGCTGCCACCATCTCAAGAACTCCCTCCCTGGGAAGCCTTGAGAAACCTTTCACCAATTCCCTGGTGAACACAGAGCCAAACCCCCTTGGATCTTAAAACAAGGAGAAATTAACCATCCCCCCTCCTTCCTCTCACCCTCCTTTCACCAACTCCGGGTGAATACAGATCCAAACCCCCTTGGATCTTAAAACAAGGAGAAATCAATCTGGTTCTTAAAAAAGAAGGCTTTTAATGAAAGAAAAAGGTAAAAATCATCTCTGTAAAATCAGTATGGAGAATAACTTTACAGGGTAATAAAACTTAAAGAGCTCAGAGGACCCCCCCCCCCCCC
>NW_020678261.1:0-1150 GCF_002925995.2 Terrapene triunguis | reverse complement strand
CCCCAGCAGCCCCATTGGCCAGGAACGGGGAACTGCGGCCAATGGGAGCTGCAGGGGGCGCTGCCTGAAGCAAGAGCAACACACAGACCCCTGTGTCCCCCCTTCCCCAGGTTCTGGCCACTTCCCGGGGTGGCGTGGGGGCAGGGCAGGCAGGCAGGGAGCCTGCCCTTCCCCCGGTGCGCGTCGGGCCTGAGACGCTCTAGGTAAATGTTGGGGGAGGGTGGGGGGGCCGCGAGGAGCTTGCGGGCCGCAGAAAATACCTGGCCCCCTGGATTACAACATGACGGTGCAAAACTCATTGGTCCCAATGAAGGAAAATCACTGTATAAACAGGGTGTCTTGCCATGAAACTTTGGGTTTGTCCTGCCAAGACTTCCCTGGGGCATCATGTCGTGACCAACAGAACCTGGCTCCTACCTACCCGTGACCAACCTAGCTGGCCACTAGATTGATCCAGACTCTGGACTGGTAACTATAACATCACCTGGCGGGGGGGTGTGGGTGTGTGGTGATTAAATACATATGCTAATTGTTGTATCTTTAATAAATGCGGCGTATTGCCTTTTCCCCTGAAACAGATCCCGTGTGCTTCTTATAAGCATAACAGGGTGGGGTGCCTTACCCTTAGCAACCCTAATCATAACTCCAAGTGGCCTACCTACAGGAACCCTAATGCTAGGTCAGGGAGCCATACCCATAGGAATACTAAAACTGGGGCAGGGAGCCCTAGCCATAGGAACCCTAACCCTAGGTCAGAGAGTCCGAAACACAAGAACCCTAACACTAGGGAGGGGAGCCCTAGCCAGAGAAACCCTAACCCTAGCCTGGAAAGCCCAAAACCATAGGAACCCTAACACTATAGCGGGGACCCCTACTCACAGGAACCCTAATCCTAGGGTGGGAAGCCATACCCATAGGAACCCTAACCCAAACTCCAAGTGGCCTATCCATAGGAACCCTAACCCTAGGTCAGGGAGCCATACCCCCAATGGGTATGGCTCCCTACCCTAGTTTTTGGGTTCTTTTCTGTAGGGATCCCCGTCCTTGGGTTAGGGTTCCTATGGGTACGGTTCCCCAGTTTAGGGTTAGGGTATCTATGGATAGGTCACTTGGAGTTAGGATTACGGTTCCTATGGGTTGAGCTCCCCTC
>NW_020678260.1:0-1682 GCF_002925995.2 Terrapene triunguis | reverse complement strand
TTTTCTGGTCCGGGAAGAAAGTCCCTTCCTCCAGCTTTCGAAACAGAGCAGAGTGCCTGAAGCATCATGTACCCTTCCCGGCCATCCCACGTTGATGTTGGTGAAATGTCCCTTGTGATCCACCAGGGCTTGCAGCAGCATTGAAAAGTACCCCTTGCGGTTTATGTACTCGGTGGCTTGGTGCTCTGGTGCCAAGATAGGGATATGGGTTCCGTCTATGGCCCCACCACAGTTTGGGAATCCCATTGCAGCAAAGCCATCCACTATGGCCTGCATGTTTCCCAGAGTCAGTACCCTTGATATCACCAGGTCTTTCATTGCCCTGGCAACTTGGATCACAGCAGCCCCCACAGTAGATTTGCCCACTCCAAATTGATTCCTGACTGACCGGTAGCTGTCTGGCGTTGCAAGCTTCCACAGGGCTATCACCACTCGCTTCTCAACTGTGAGGGCTGCTCTCATCCTGGTATTCTGGCGCTTCAGGGCAGGGGAAAGCAAGTCACAAAGTTCCATGAAAGTGCCCTTACGCATGCGAAAGTTTCGCAGCCACTGGGAATTGTCCCACACCTGCAGCACGATGCGGTCCCACCAGTCTGTGCTTGTTTCCCGGGCCCAGAATCGGCATTCCACGGCATGAACCTGCCCCAGGAACACTATGATTTCCACATTGCTGGGGCCTGTGCCTTGTGAGAGGTCTATGTCCATGTCAATTTCCTCATCACTCTCGTCGCCGCGCTGCAATCGCCTCCTCGGCTGGTCCTGGTTTTGCTTTTGCATGTTCTGGCTCTGCATATACTCCAGGACAATGCGTGTGGTGTTCATAGTGCTCATAATTGCTGCGGTGATCTGAGCGGGCTCCATGATCCCAGTGCTAGCTATGGCGCCTGGTCTGAAAAAAGGCACGAAACTAGTATCTGACGGACCAGGGGAAAGAGGGAGGGAGGGAGGGAGGAAGGGGCGAATGACGACATGGCGTACAGGTACAGGGAATTAAAATCAACAAAGGTGGCTGTGCATCAGGGAGAAACACAAACAACTGTCACACAGAATGCCCCCCCCCCAAAGATTGAACTCAAAAGCCTGGGTTTAGCAGGCCGTTGATTTGACGGAGGGAGGGGGAAGCAAATGAATACAGAGCAAATCTATTTTTTACATCTTAAGACGATGGTACAGCATGACTGATAGCCCTCGGCATCTTCTGGGTGCTTGGCAGCAAATACTGGGCGCTTGGCAGTAGCCTTCAGGCCTATTGCACGATCTGCTGCTCAGGGAAGACTCTGCTAATGTGCGATGATCCAACAGGGTGCTTGGCAGAAAATGGCATACTACGACTGATAGCCATCATCATCATTGTGAAGGCAACAGAATATGACTGGGGGGATGGGGGACTGGGGGACATACGGAGTTCCAGCCACTGCTGGACTGAGCATGTCTGCCCAAGTGCCCATGATCGACAGCCACTGCTGTACGACGAGGACGGTTACCAGTCGTAATAAAGCATCTACTGCCAAAAGGCAAGGGCTGGTGCAATGCAGCCCTACGGCTGCCAGCCCCACGGTTGCCAGCACCCAGATCGCCGATGAAGGCTACCAGTCATGCTGCACCGTCTACTGCCAAAAGGCAGTTAGCTGCTGCTGCTGTGTAGCAATGCAGTCCCACGTCTGCCGGCACCCAGATGACAT
>NW_020678259.1:0-2587 GCF_002925995.2 Terrapene triunguis | reverse complement strand
GAGGGAGAGCTGCGAGCTCCACGTGCAGCCAAACACTGTGGCGCTGCTCTGCGGGGGAGGAAGGAGTGGGGGAGGGGGAGGGACTCTGGCTGCTAGAGGCCCCAGTGGCTGTGAGCGGCTTTCAATCAGGCCCAGCCGTCCAATCAGCTACGCCACACTCTGCATGAGGGGAAGGGGGAAATCCCGGACATTTCTACTTTATTAGAAATCCCCCCCAGACGGCCATTTAAAGCTGAAAAAGCCGGACATGTCCGGGGAAACCCGGACGGATGGTAACCCTACATTTTAATTATAATTTGAAAATTAGTGGAAAGATTTACTGAGTAATCTTATGTTTAGTCATTTACTCATACATTTCAGACTACAGAGAAACTCTTTTACATGCATGAAATAGGAAAAATATGTGTCACTCATCTTTAAATCTGCACTCAGATATGTAGGATTTGACTGAAGAAGTCATTCTATAATTCTTGCTTGAAAAGAACTTTGTGCATACACTAGAACATCCAGTTTTCTGCTCAGAACTCAGCACTCCAGCTCACTTGGAAAGGACCATCCTGAGTTGAAATACAGATTTAAAATATTTTGTTAATAGAAAATAGATTCCAAAGCCAGAAAAGATCACTGTGATCTAGTCTGACCTACTGTTTAACACAGGCCACAGAACTCCCCTAAAATAATGTCTTTTGAACTAGCGCATATCTTTAAATATAAAAATCCAGCCTTGATTTAAAAATTGCCACTGATGGAGAATCCACCAAGACCCTTGATAAATTGCTCCAGTGGTTAATTACTCTCACAGTTAAAAGTGTATGTCTTATTTGCAGTCTGAACTTTTGCCTAGCTTCAACTTCCAGCTTCATTTGAACATCATGAAAATACTGGGTTCTGAGATCTGGGAATACAGCAGAAGGTTTTTATATTTAATTCTTTTGTTTTTAAAGTTGGAAAGATAGGAGGATTTCCACTTTGGACCATCACACCATTGACTGGGGTAATCAATTATTTTTTGTTAAGGTCCAAATTTCTTGGTCAAGGTACAGTCAAGATCCAGACTCTAGAGAAAAGAATACAATAATAATAATAATTAAATAAAAAGATTTTGCTGAAAGTTCAGAAGCATCTAGTGGTCCAGAATTGGCCTGCAGTCCACCTATTGACAATCCCTTCCTTAAACTGTGGATTTGACATTGTAGTAAGATGTACCTTGTAAGCAGTCCACATTGTTGAGCGAAGACATTGAACCTTAAATGACTGAAAAACACATCTGTGATTACGTAGCTGTCTGTCCTGTATTAATCCTGCTAAATCTTGCTCCAGTTTAAATGTAGCTGGGGTGAAATTCCAGCGCATGATGAAATTCTGGATTAAGCTGGAATGTTTGGTGGGCTTTGGCCAAGGTCTGAATATTGAATTTGGCCCCTTATTTACACTTCTGTTCAGTATTGTGTTCCTATTTCACACAAGATAATATATTCAGCATTTTAGGAACAGGCTAAAATATTTGGACCTGTTTTTTATGTGCACTGTTTTCCTCTACATTAAACATTAAATATTTAAAATTGAAGCAGATATTAATAGTGGGATGTAAGTATGAATTATATCTATTATCTGGCTCTGCTTTTGCAGCACATAGGAGGGTGAAAATCTTAAATTTTGGTCTATTTTTAAAATATCACTAATCTGAGAGTTATCATCTAATGCTCTGAGTCCCAAATCATCATCAGTTGTTAGAATGGTGCATTGTTACTCATCTTTTTAAACTATCTAAACGTGACTATGAATTATATGGGAATTACAGTTAATGGAGAGGGGTTAAAACACATACTTTAGAAACTATCTTAATATATATCAGTCCTTCTTAATGTGTCGTACTAACATTTTAAAATGTAAAAATAGTCTAGAATCACTGTATTCTGTTTGTAGATTCTCTTGACTTCCTTATTAACTCAAGATCTACTTAGAATTCTAACCTCATTTCCCACAGGTCATTTATGATTTGTATACAATACATTGATGTGACAATTTTTTTTCTCTAATCAGTAAGGTGGCAGAATGCAAGTGAAATTCAGTGCATTTTATTCTTGATTTGCTTATTCTTAATGATACAGTTCCAGCTCTCAAAAATGTACTGGATATCAGAATATTTCTGTAAACAAAATATTCTAACCAAAACACACTTTCCCTGCATGGTAAATTAGCTGAAAAATAAGTGAGGCACTCATTAGGTTTGCGTAAGTACTGAATGTGCTGTCGCATGGTAGTTATGCACTATCCTACTTTACACTATACGCTAGTTTGCAGTGTGTGATGGACTCTGTCTTTCTCATGCAGCTCTGTCTTACTTTTGGCTTACTCATCTTCATTTTGTTATACCAATAGAATAAAAACCACCAGGATCTTATTAAGAGGGATAAGGCAAAGATGCCACATTTATTGTAAATATAATGATAAAGCAAAAGATAAAAGTAAACAACGTTGTTTGACTACTTATTTCTATCACTACTTATTCCTTATACACACACATATAGAGAGAGAGAGATTCATTTACACAATCATTCATTCAAGTTCTGTATAGGTGTTATAG
>NW_020678258.1:0-1025 GCF_002925995.2 Terrapene triunguis | reverse complement strand
TAGAAACAGAGACATGTTGAGAAGAAGATAACCCAGAGATCCGTTGCTGGAACAGAAATACAAAACTACCAGAGGCAGGGCTGTTACTATGGAGGGGATAATGGGTCAACCGTCGAAGGCGTAGAGCTACTGGGGAGCAAAAATGGGCAAGTCAAATGTAGTGGCCTCCCGGGCCCCCACACAGTGTCGGGCCCAGCAGCATCCAGATGGAGCCCAGGGTTCTGAGAGCCTCCTCTGCCCATAGGATCGTGGGCCCAGGGGCCCACGCAATTGCAGACTCGCCAGCATTAGGATGCTAATGGGACGGCAGGCAGGCAGGGTGCTGAGCGCTGCTTGGCTCCTACTGAGCGTGCTCATTGCTCAGTAACATCCGCTGAAGCTGCTGCACGTGCTGGTGATTAAAACGGTTAAAGCGGGCAAATTGTGGAGGATGGGCAGGGTCTGAGCAGGAGGCGGTATCTAACTGCATGGGGGCAGGGGGATCAAACTACCGGAGGCAGGGGCAGAAGGGGGCCAAGAAGAAAAATTGAAGGTGGGGGATGAACCCGGGTTCAGCCCAGGGGTGAGGGGCTGCCAGAACGTGGCAGAGGGCAAAGCCCTGGCACGGGGAGTGTTTTTGTCAGCACTCAGCAGGGGTGAAACACACCCTGCTCCCTCCTTTAGCTCTGTGTTCCTGTTACTGGGATCTGTCCTTACTTGTTGCTGCTCCAGCCTGATTCAATCCTCATTACAGAGAACAGAATAAGGAGCCTCCCTCCCACTCACTGGGATAACGCTCCATTAACTGGCTAGCAAGGTGCCCTCACATGTCAGGGAATTGACACCTTCAGCACAGCCTGGCCCATGATGCTGAACACACCCAGGCTTTTCTTGTAATAGGCCTCTAATTTTGGGCTAGGAACAATTTTCAGTTGTGCCAAGTCAGCTAAAAATACAGGCCATTGACTGTCCACGTGAAGAGACCATTGGGGAAATCTACATTGGGTGCAGAGCTGGATTGGGGCTGCTGGTGGGGTATACACTGG
>NW_020678257.1:0-1485 GCF_002925995.2 Terrapene triunguis | reverse complement strand
CATGCACATGTTGAACAGGAGGGAAGATAAAATGGAACACTAGAGAATTTCAAATAGTCCTTAGTGGGAGGAGCTATGATCCCACACCATCCAATGGGAACATTAAGCTGGGAAAGAAGAGCCACCCAAAAGCAACAGCATCCACTTTTGATGCAGTGTGCAAGTGAATCAATATTACCTCACGAACTATGGTATTGAAGGTAGCTGATGTAAGCAGAGTCAGAATGAGCTCTACCCTGACATCTGGTGGTGAGCTGTGGAAAAGGACTTCAGGGGCTGATCTTGTTTGCATGGGCACACCCACCCTGCCTAGCATGAAGGGACTGCTTGCCCAAATGGTCACTTTGGCTGCTGTGGGATCCCCAGTCTCTTTGTTATTGGGGCAGGAGTAATAAAGCGTTATTATCCTGGTTATATGAATCAAGGACAGTAGAACTGTACTTGGCATTTTAAGCGGGAGGGACTCGGCCTCAACTAAGTAGCACTTGCTAGGCAAGGGATATGGGTTCCAAAACCCAGTGAATTGAGAGAGGTGGGGAGCAGGTATTTGTACCTGGGAGTATGGGCCCCAAACACCACTTTGATCCCTCCTCTCTCCCCTGTGTAATAACAGGGCTAATTTTGACTCCATTAGGAGTCTTGTTACATGCTGCAGAGCTGAGATCACCAATACCTAGGTCTAAGCATTAGACCTACTTTGGGCTAATGATGCACCAGCACTGATGCTCCCCTATTACCAGCTAAAATCACTGAGAGCTGAAGTCATTAAAGAGCTGAAGTTACTAAGAGCTGAGATCACTGAGAGCTGTGTTAAGTAGGGGGGAGGGCCTGAAGGCAAGTTGGTGAGCGGCTAGCAGGACGGCTAGCGGAGAGGAGCGGATAGTGCAGCGGCGCGGCTAGTGGAGAGGTGCAGCTGGCAGTGAAGACTATAGCAGAACCCCATGGAGAGGCCAGGCAATTGGCCATCAACCCGAGCAGCGGAGCATGTAAGATTCCCTCCGTACCTCCCCCCACTTCCACCCAGGCTGGGAGGTAAACTCTGCAGATGAACTTCTGAACTCTGGGGGCTGCACTGACCAAGTACAGAAACTGTGGGAGGGGTGACTTTTGGGTTGCTGGACTTAAGACCCTAAGGGGAAAAGGACACTGCCAAACTTACTTGGGAGTGGGTCTTTTGCTCATGGTTTGTGTTATGAATCCTGTTTGTGGTGTTTCCCCAACATAATGCTCCATTATTTCCCTCCTTTATTAAAAGGCTTTTGCTACACTCAGACTCTGAGCTTGAGAGAGGGGAGTGGTATGTAATTGTCCCAGGTCACTGGGTGGGGGCTCGAGCCGATTTTGCATGGTGTTATTGAAACGGAACCCCTAGATATTGAACCCAGCCCTTGTTGCTGCCAACTCTGATGAGCAGAAGGGTTACACTGATAGATCTAATAATATTAGCATAGATACTTGATCTTCATTCACCACCAGGAGATCAAA
>NW_020678256.1:0-1283 GCF_002925995.2 Terrapene triunguis | reverse complement strand
AATGAAAGCAACAGCATGTTTCCCCACACTGTCCCACCTCTAAGCTGGTGGGACCACATCCAGATCCAAGAAAGCATAGGTCAGCCTCTGTGCCTGCTCAGTCCTTGGCCTCCTCACATCTTATTGCTTTTATAAAATGACCCTCAGTTGCATTTTTAAGAGAATTGTTAGATGAGCCTATGAGATTACATCAGGGAAGTGGCACCATAACAATCCTTATTGACCAAATTTCTCCCACCATAGTCAGATCCAAGACAGCGGGAGTTGAGGGTACTGGCCACTTGATATAAAGACAGGTAGAGACCCTACAAGTCCTACTGAATTGAAAGGAGATTCTAAGAGCAGGTTTTTACAGTTTGTCCATCTTATGAAGAATTTTGCGGTGAGTGTTTCAACAATATCTTTAAAGGGCCACTCTCCAGTTTAATTTGGCCCCAAAATAATTTTAAAAATAATAATTTGCAAAACTCAAGACCACCATTTCTATTACAGGTTTCCCCCCCCCCGACACTGGAATTTAAAAAAACAAAAACAAACAAACCAATAAACATTTCCTAGAAATGTTTTTAACGCAAACATTGCAGCACTGTACTAGTGCAGGAGAACCTGCATAAAACAGACTAGTTAATTTTCAGGGCCAGATCCTCAGATGATGTAAATGGACACAGTTCAACTGACCTCTCTGATGCTGAGCCCATTCACAGGAGCTGAAGATGTGCCTCTACCTACAAGCTGAACAAAAGGAAAAGGTCAATAAAACGCATAGCATAAACAAATATAGTTTTGAAACTTCTTTCCGTCTTAATCATTTACGGTGGTATTTCTAATACAGCTAAGGGATTAGGTTCCAAACCAGCAAACACTTGCTTTGCAAGCATATGTGAATAAAGTAATTTGGCATATGCATTAAAGCAGTGGTTCTCAACCAGGGCATGTGTACCCCTGGGGGTACGCAGAGGTCTTCCAGCAAGTATATCAATTCATCTAGATATTTGCCTAATTTTACAACAGACTACATAAAAAGCATTAGCGATGTCGGTACAGACTAAAATTTCAAATGGAAAACGATTTGTTTATACTGCTCTATACACTATGCACTGAAACGTAAGTATAATATTTATATTCCAATCGATTTATTTTATAATTATATGGTAAAAATGAGAAAGTAAGAAGTTTTTCAGTGGCAGTGTGCTGTGACACACTTGTATTTTTATGTCTGATTTTGTAAGCGAGTAGTTTTGAAGTGAGGTGAAACTTGGGGGTACACAAGACAAATCAGACTC
>NW_020678255.1:0-7063 GCF_002925995.2 Terrapene triunguis | reverse complement strand
TTTTTTCTCTTACTTAATTGGCCTCTCAGAGTTGGTAAGACAACTCCCACCTGTTCATGCTCTCTGTATGTGTGTATATATATCTCCTCAATATATGTTTCACTCTATATGCATCCGAAGAAGTGGGCTGTAGTCCACGAAAGCTTATGCTCTAATAAATTTGTTAGTCTCTAAGGTGCCACAAGGACTCCTGTTCTTTTTGCGGATACAGACTAACACGGCTGCTACTCTGAAAAAAGTTAAGAATGCTGAATTTAAGGTTGTCCATGCAACCTTAATTCACTCCCCTTATGCATCATGATGCAGTTTTTAAATACATGATAACATGCTGTTTTTTTCTACAGGACCCCATGTCATTCTGTGCAGAAGATGCACAGTGCTTACTTCAGAATTTTGTTTTCTCATCATTCAATGTGTGATCCTAGCCCTTATTTACTGTAGACTACTCAAACCCTGCCTTGAAGACAAAATTATTCCATTTACTCACGTGTTTTTCCTATGGTGCTCATCACTACAGAATCTGAATACTTCACAGACATTGAATTATTTTCACAACAACACTCTGAGGTGAGTGGGTGTTATCATACCAATTTTACAAATGGGAAACTGAGCACAGAAAATTAAGGTCAAAAGTATCCACTAGTTTTGTATGCCTAATTTGAGACACCTAAAACCTGATTTTTCAGACTAGTTCATTTTATATAGCAATTTGTATGTTCAAAGCAGAGCTGCCACTGACTTCAGTTGCGAGTGCTCAGCAGTTTTGCAAATCAGACCCCAGGGTGTCAAGCTGGCCCACAGCAAATGAGGAACACACAATTAGTGACTAGCTGTGAATGCTTGGTTTAACATCACATTCCGCACACTGAACTGAGTCGCAGTTCTGGTCGCCTCTAGCACAGGACTGACAGGATTGCTGTGGCCAAGAGCTGTAACTGCCGGGAATATCCTCATCAGCCCACAGCTGGAGCATGCCACATGAACATGCAGTCTTTGGGGAAGCTAGCTGTGAAGCTCTAACAATTTATCCTAAGCATGTGCGAACTGTTATTTTTTTTTCAAATACTTATAACTTGGCCAAATTTGGGCAGATTTTTATGGGGACAGGAAAAGGCACAATCCTGGCACGAAGGTCAGCCCTCTGCCAAATTTTCAAGTTTCAGCTCCAAAGCCTGGGGGAGTTACAGATTTTTTAAAGAAAATGTCTCCAGAATTTTTTAACATGGTCAAAATAATGTATTTTTTCCTAGTGTCGTTCTTGGCTGAAATTTTCCACCACAATTCAGCATGAAGCAGACATCTATTATGGAAATATTTCAGCTGAAATGGTGAATGTCTGAAAAAGTCATTAACAACTGAAAATAGGACCTTGTATTGGGAAGTGTCAGGCAATCTTAATAATAGTCTGTGCAACCAGTACACCTATAATAGCATTAGGTCTGATGGCTTTTGTGAGGTATAATATACCTTATAACTAGAAATATGTCCTGTAAATATTAATTGTTGGTGCATTTTCTGAATTTTTAAATTAAATAAATGGAATATAAATTTATTTACAGCAAGTACTTCTAGCAACAGGCAAGTAATCATGCTCCCTAGCTGAGATTGTCTAGGAGCATGATATTAATGAAACAGGAATAGCATCTTTTTCATTAAAATAAACCGCACTTGAGTACAACATACAATTAGGATATAATGTATGAATAAAGTAATAGTGTTGGAATGACATATTAAAGTTAAATGTATTTATATTTTGGGTGGCCTATATAGGATGACAGTCCGTTTAATCATATACAACTGCAAAAAACTGATTTCTTCAATCTTCCTCATTCCTCATATTGGGGATTACTGAGTCACCTTTGACGGGTAATCCATCGTCTGATGTGTCAGATATATATAGCTTTGAGAGAGTTGTGGTTTGTGATCTGACTTAAGGAGTTAGGAATCAAGCTGTAGACCTGGGAATATAGTAGTGCAGGTATGTTAACACTGTAGCATGCTACATCAGCACACTGTCATCATGTGTAACTTTTAGATACAGTATAAGAAACATGTTATTGTTGATGCTAAAGGAAGACACGTGTTAACTGCAATCCTGAATTTTTATGTGAAGCTTGCATGTACTGGAGGATGGGGCAACTGAGGACACTGTTGATTTAACTCGGTGTGTCATGATCAATGAAGAGGAAAGCAAAACAAGTCCTAATTTTTACAACAGTTGTTCAAGCTTTAGGAAGACCATACAAGTCCTGGCTTATGTTTTTTCCACTCTGTGGTAGGTTATAAGACCATCTTCTTTTGAAAAGGTAGAACACCGTGAAAAGGGGAATTAATAATGTCCCCTAGCTCTTCTGTGTTTGCCTGTGCCGTGAGGTCATATTTTCACTGATGTGTCCTGTGTGCTTTCCAGCCTGTTTATTTTTGACTGGAAATTTGTGATGTGCTTAGCCAACAGAAGTCATTACATTCACTGTGGTTCTTATTTAATGCAAACTTTTCCATTACTTTTTTGTTATTTATTATTACTTACCAATAGGAAATGGATTACAGACACTAAGAAAATGGCTGTGATTGGATTTAGCAAACAACTGATGTGCATTCCCTTTGCAGTTATCACTATCATGTCCATTGTTTGTAATCTTGAAAATTATATATAATTAAACATTGTTATCAAGGATTTGTTGCCTTCCCCTTTCATGCTCAATTCACATATACTGTTCAGTGCAAGACATGTTTTTTCTGCTACTTTTCTGGAATATAGCAAAGCTCTGTTGATTTTACCATTTTTAGTTCGTATGAAAACCAGTTCTCAGTGTTTGCTAACCTGATACTAATTTAGTACCATAGCTATATTTCTAGATATTGTTTTATTATATATGTAACAACTTTGTAGTAATAAAAAACAGTATCTAGCTCTTAGAGCTTTTCATCAGTAGATCTCAAAGATGGTGTAAAGGGATACCCATAGATGGTGTAAGATGTTCATAAGGAGCTACAATTCAGAGGGCTAAAGGTTTACTCCAGTTGAAGGTAAAGTTAAGCAGGCAAAAGCTTCTAGAGAGGACTACAACAACTGGGAGAAAACTGGAAAATCAACTTGTCAAATAAATCATTTGACTAAATATGGCAAAATGAAAAAAAAAAAATCCCATCAAATAATATATTCAATAAGCAGTATTCCACCAGCTATCGGTGATACTTATATAACTTAATGTTATGAACTGAAGAGCTTTCATATGTCCTGCATCTACCCATTATCTTCCTATTATCAAAATTTTATGAAACTCAGGGTATGTCTACACCCAGCCGCTAGTTCGGCGGCTGGGAATCGAAGTTCTGGGTTCGACTTATCGCGTCTTGTCTGGACGCGATAAGTCGAACCAGGAAGTGATCGCCGTCGACTGCGGTACTCCAGCTATACGAGAGGAGTACCGCGGCGTCGACGGGGGAGCCTGCCTGCCGCGTGTGGACCGAGGTAAGTTCGAACTAAGGAACTTCGAACTTCAGCTACGTTATTCACGTAGCTGAAGTTGCGTACCTTAGTTCGAATTGGGGGGTAAGTGTAGACCAGGCCTCAGTTACACAGTATTTGTTTTAGACTGTGTGTGTGGAGAGGGCATTAGTATGGAGATGGAATTTCATGAGAAGTTGTTAGTGCTCAGCACTTCTGAAATTCAGACCACTTATTTAGTTACCTAAATACGGATTTGGGTGCCTAATTTTGGTCTCCCATGTTTGAAAATATTGGCATTAACTCTTTTAGTGTGTGTGAAATTAGGTCTATAATAGATGTTCTTTAATAAATCAATTCTACCAGCAGCAAAGTCTTCCTTAGCTATGAGACACTGGTCCCCTACATTATCCTTATTTAATTGAAAGATGGAAAAGAAAATATGGGTTATTTTGGTCATTTTTCATCAAAGTTTATATCAACAATTTTGTTCCAACCTGATGTAGTCATTAATGATTATATGATAGTATAAACGACCAGGAATTATTGTGAATTCTTCATGTAAATTACCTTAATGGTTTCTTTCTGGCATACACATAATATGCAGTACCACAAGATACTGCACTTCATGTATTTAAGGTTGTAGAATATAAATTATGATATGTTGCATAGTATGAAATATAGTATCAGAATTTGGTAATATATTAATGATACTATCGTAATGCATGAATACAAGATAAGATTATGCATCATTGTCATTTCCTGTCTTTGAGTGCATCACTGTGCAAAGTTCAACATTAATTTGCATCCATCTGTGAGCTGCTGTGGTGCTTTGGGGGCATTGTAGTTTGGATGCTCATGCCTTCATTATTTTGTATGAGCCAGGCTCATAGGCTGGACTACATCTCCCATGATGTACCAATGTTTCCTCTGGTTGGAATACTGTGGGCTCCCTGGCTGGATTACTAATAGAGAATGTGAGCATAAGCAACCCAAACTACAACTCCCATAAGGCACCACAGGTACATACAGCTCAATATGAAACTAACATTTCTCAATCCATTTTTTTTCTGTTCCATGAAAAAAAAATATTTCAAGTTTTTTCCCATATTCAGTACAAAACCAAATGTCAAATTATTGGCATTTCCTGTGGCACAGACATTCTAATTTTTCACCAGCTCTAGTCAGAAGAATTATACATAAGGGAGAAACTGTGGTTCTTTTAATCTCCTGTTCCCAAAATGTCTGAACTGTCTCTTGCTTGAGTGCTCTCTCTCTCAACTCACACACAAAATCACCTTTGGGGAGAGGCCAAACCTAGAATAATTTTGTTTCCGAAAGTGATGTAATTGAAAACAAAGGTTAGAATGGAAACACACAATACAACCTTAGCTATAAAGGTTACTGCAACTCTTGTTCTAAAAGTATATTTGCTGTAAGGGAAATATACTGCAGGGGACGTTAGGCACAGTTAGACCTGGCTCGTGGAATGATCAGCATCTCTGTTGTGTTAACATTATTACTTGTGTCATTGCTTTTGGAGTGTGTGTGAAGAATCCTGTGGCATATACCTTGAACTCTGAATAAACTGCCACCTGCATAGCCCCTTTGTGAGCAAACCTGTGAGCACTTTCTTGAATCGGTGCCCTGTAAACCGTATAAAATAAAGGCACCTTTTAAATATGTTTTGTTTTCTTTCTTCTCTCTGGATGCTTCTATCAGTTACATTTTCTTTATTGATGTAGCTGGTAGCACAGAAACCAAAATGTCCTCTGATGGTGATCTTCACTGGTTCACACATCTCTTAAAATTTTGTAATGATTCCTTATTGTGCAGGTGGGATTCTGTTTTTAGCACTGGGAATTCACCCAGGTGGCCATTAAAATAAGCTGTTCTGTAGCATAGTTACTGAAGTCTACTTGATCAGTTCTGTAAGTATGGACTCATTTAAACGGTGCAGAAACATGATGCAATAATCTTAAGATATCCTTTCTCATTGTTTTGCTCTTGCCATGCTGTAGGGGGATTTATTTATTTATTTATTCATTGGTAACAAATACATTTTCTCATCCTGATCTTATATATCTTAAGCATACAGGGTTAGACATTGACAAATCTACTATACTGATATACTTTTTCAAAATTATGCACGAATGCAGTGCTGCCAAAGAAGTGCTAGAAGATCAAACAATCTCCTTGATGTTCATCTAACTCTGATATCCTGTGTCATGTGCATGAGCCAAGAAAATAGTTCTCATCTGTACAGAGGACTAATGCAACCTTTTTTTTCAGTCCATCTCATATTTTAGCCCATGACTTCTTTCATTTTCATAAAAGAGAGAATGTAAATTTCTGTATCATATTTGCATAAAGTATTCTAATACTTTTCATTAAATACATTAAGTATTTTATTTTAATATTCCTGGATTAAAGCAAAATAGTGTATTTGGATTGATCAATATACTTTGGCATTTAATACTTTGATAAGTTGATGTGAGTGCTAGTATCACATGAGAACTGTTCTAAGCTCATAGTGTGTTGCTGAGAGAGGAAACATACGATTCTGGATTTGAGCATCCTCCTCCTCAGTAGTTCTCTTTCTATAGAGACTTTGTTTGGATATAGCTTTAGTTAATCCATGAGAGAGGTTTTACTGGGGAAAATGTTGGCCCAGAATAGGTACGCAGGTAAAAATCACTTGCCGACATTTGAAACAGGGAAAGAATCATCCCATAGAAGTGAAAATCCCTTGGCTTGCCTGTTTCCATTGTCAGGAAGGACTAGGAAAGCTTTAATGCCTGAGCCCAAATTCAACTTTAAAAAAGTGCACAAGTGATTTAGTCATAGGTGCTGACTCTGTGGGTGCTCTGGGGCTCAGGCACCCAGGGGAAAAAATAGTGGGTGCTCAGGACTCAGGAGTCAGAGCTTGAGTGTGGAATGTGATGAGTTCTGTGCTGCTAACAAGTCTGTCCTTGGGGCAGGGAGTTTGTTTATAAACATAGGTAGGGTGATTAAGATAACAAAAGGCTTGTCATTAAATTAAGGCTCCTTAGATGATCCTGAAAGCATTCCCAGGCACTCCAGGTAAAAGGGGGAGAGGGGGTAGGAATAAATGGTCCATTTTCAGAATGGAGAGAAGTAAATAGAGGTGTCCCCTGAGGGTCTTGTTCTGGTCTGGGATCAATGCTGTTCAACATATTCATAAATGATCTGCAAAAAGGGGTAAACAGTGAGATGGCAAAGTTTGCAGATGATACAAAATTATTCAAATAGTTAAATCCAAAATAGATTGCAAAGAGTTACAAAGGGATCTCACAAAACTGGGTGACTTGGCAACAAAATGGCAGATGAAATTCAGTGTTAAATGCAAAGTAATGCACATGGCAAAATATAATCCCAACAATACATACAAAATGAAGTACCTAAAGTAGCTGTTTCCGATCAACAAAGAGATCTTGGAGTCATTTGCAGTACTCTGGAAGCACTATGTTTCCAGAGTACTGCAAATTCATAAGAATCCTTCTTACTGTGCCTCTATCATCTTGAACTGTGGAATGCTCGTTCTCCTGCTTCAGAAAATTTAAAAATTATCTCCAGTCATCAATGGGACAG
>NW_020678254.1:0-1725 GCF_002925995.2 Terrapene triunguis | reverse complement strand
TTGATTTGTAGCTTTCTTTCTAAAGCTTATCCCCTTTTCTGAACACACATCTTCCAGGGTTTTTTTGCCAAGGCCCTCATATGCTCTTTGCTCACCCATTGCAACTGCTCTTTAACCAACCAAACTCTCAATCCCAAAATTCAAATTTGGATAGCGTGGGGTTCTGACCCAAAGCTTAATTGACTTGGTGCTGTGGATCCTAGCATGACTACGCCACTGTAACGATGCTGGTTCTGGCAGGACCCAACTGAGAGTGCCAATTCAGGACAACTTGCTTAAAACAGGGCAGTTACAGCCCAAGGCTTGGGTTTTTCCACCT
Organism: Terrapene triunguis; assembly: GCF_002925995.2. Classification (NCBI taxonomy): domain Eukaryota; kingdom Metazoa; phylum Chordata; order Testudines; family Emydidae; genus Terrapene; species Terrapene triunguis. The sequence continues at coordinate 1,406 of NW_020678254.1, read as the reverse complement.
CTAAGGCAAGCCAGACAAAGAGGACTTTAGTCTCACCCCACTGGCTAACCACAAGTCACACAAGCAGTTCCCTTAGACACTCCAGTTTCCCGGTATCCCCAACAGTGCCACTTGTTATGGGGGCAAATGGTTATGAAAACCAATACCTCAGTAAAAGGAAAAAAGGTTCTCTTGATCCCAAAGGACCAAGCCCCAGACGCATGTCAATATACAAATCAGATCTTACCCACAAATCACACTGTTGCCAAAATCTAAAGGTTTATTCATAAAAGGAAAAAGATATTGATAAGAGAGAATTGGTTAAATGGAATCAATGACATACAGTAATGGCAAAGTTCTTGGTTCAGGCTTGTAGCCGGCATAGAGTAAACTGCAGGTTCAAATCAAGTCTCTGGAGAACATCCCCAGCTGGGATGGGTCATCAGTCCTTTGCTACAAACGGAAGCTCTACACAAAGTCCCTCCAGAGGTAAGAAGCAGAAGTGACAACAAGATGGAGATGAGGCATCAGCCTTTTATAGTCTTTTCCAGGTGTAAGAACGCCTCTTTGTCCTTACTGTGCAAAAATTACAGCAAAATGGAGTCTGGAGTCACATGGGCAAGTCCCTGCCTACTTTGCTGAGTTACAAGGCGTATTTGCCTTCTCTCAATGGGTCAATTGTATAGCCGATGGTCCTTAATGGGCCATCAAGCAGGCTAGGTAGAGCTGACACTAACTTGTCTGGGGTGTCACCCAGAAGCACAGCATAATTATGAAATACAGACAGTATAGAGCCAATACTTGTAACTTTAAATACAACAATGATATATGCATCCAGATAGCATAAACATAACCAGCAAACCCTAACCTTGTCTTAGAGACCTTACTTGACCTCCTTTATACCACATTTGGTGTCACTACAGGACCTTGGTTGCAACAATGATCTATATGGTCCCAGATTATATCAATAACATCACAACTTGTCCCAGTCCTGTGAGTGTTGCTTCATAAAGGTTTGCAGCAGCATCTTTAGGGTCTCATTGAACCTCTTCACCAGCCCGTTGGACGGAAGGTGATACGCTGAGGCCCAGGTGCGTCGGACCCCACACTTCTCCCACAAGCACCGGAGCAGAGTTGATATGAAATTGGAGCCCTGGTCTGTAAGGAGCTCCTTGGGGAACCCTACTCTGCTGAAAACAGTCAGCAGTGTGTCTGCCACAGTGTCTGCCTCAATACAGGACAAGGCCACCTCCTTAGGATAGGGAGTAGCGAAATCTACCACCCTCAGAATGTATTTTTTTTTCCCCTGTCCAAGTTGCCTTGCTGAGGGGTCCCGCTATGTCCACGGCCACCTTCTGGAAAGGCTCCTGTATGATGGGCAGGGGCCTCAAAGCTGCTTTCTCCTTGTCCTGGGCCTTCCCCACCCT
>NW_020678253.1:0-4307 GCF_002925995.2 Terrapene triunguis | reverse complement strand
GCTCACAACAGGAAGTACAAATCCATTGAAAAGAGCTAGTCTCTTAGTACTTTACTTGCAGCCTACATCACAATTAGGAAGCACCTGACATTGCACTAGGAAACCAAATCTCAGGTTTTTCAGCTTGATTCCTAGAAAGAAAAAAGAAAAGTGGACATCATTCCAAGTTATTCCCTCCTCCGGGCCTCCCAGCGTCTCATCTTCTCCAAGTCTCGCTTTCAGATGGCAAGAGCCTCAGGGTAGGGGTCATCTTCAGTGTACGTTTTGAATATTACTGAGAACATTGCTGGTGCTTAACAACACACTAAAGAATATATTAACAAAATAACAACACTAGAAGGTAGAGGTCTGGCTATGTTTGAGTAAACATCTGACCTTTCAACTGTGGAAACATGCAAGCCACACACCTATACTCCCGGTTACCAGACAGGAATCCAGCTGGATCCTATTTTAGTCTCTGGCCCCCAGTCTGCCATGTACTGAGCTGGTTCTAATGCTGCGGCTGGCTAGCAGCAAGCAGAGGGCACGTGGGAGGACAGCACAAAGAAATCCCTCTGAAACCCAGATCATTATTGCTGTTTTGTCCTATTTTCCACTAAATATATTTCTTCTAATTGCCCTTCAGCAAACAATATGACTCATGTCTGACAGGTAAACTCCAAATTCCGCTGCTGTGCCAGAGCCACAAAATGCTTTAAGAAATTGCAAGGGGGCTGAGGGTGGAAGAAATATATTTCCTTCTCTCTGATAAAACCATCACTCTCTCATGACAGATAGTTGCTGTTTCCCAAACTCTTCTCCTGCAACAGAGATTAAGGAAGCACATCAGTAATCAAAGGCAGGTGCCAGAGATACTGCCACCGCTGGGAGGGATCCCATGACACACGCAATCCCACACAAGTTGGAGAGTGATGACACCAAATCAGGTTAGGTCAAATGAACAACCCCAACCAGAGGCCAGAGAACTTTCCTGGGTTCCACAAAGGAGCGTGTGTGTTAACTCACGCAGGACTCAGGCCTGACTAACCAGGCAGGACTTCTCACCAAAGACCAAGGCAGACCCTCAGAGGGAACCCAGGAAATGAAAAAAACAGCCATCAGAAGCAGCACATGTCTCTGAAGAGAGAATGCTAAAGGGCTGGTTTATAACTCAGTTTGGGGGTTTTCAGGCGGGAGCTCCAGTTACACAAAAGCATTTTTCTTTGTTTTCTTCTTATTGCAACCCAACACGCCCTAGGCCTCCAGCTTGAAATCTTAAGGACTGTTCTGTCACTGCTCAAGCAGCTTATATCCCTTGTCTCAGATGCTAGCGCACACTCCCAGAATCCCCACTTCTCAAATCCTTGCCCAACCTCTGCCCTTCAGCTCTGGGTTTGAGTTGGCACCAAAACAAACGGCAAGAAAGGCTGGTTCTCATGGGATCTGCAGCCCAGTCAGAAGCAGATATGGGAAACCTTGGAGTAGCTGCATGTTACAGACCCAAGAGTAGCGCTGGATAGTTGGAGATGGGCAGTGGTTAAAGCAGATTGAAAAAGCAGGGAGAAGCCAAGCCAACCAAGGAGGATGAGGAAAGCAGGGGAGCTCCCTTCTACTTTTAGCAAAGATGGAAAAGCTGTGCCCCTCCCCTCCCTGGCTCCCGCTCCGATTAACCCCTGGAGAATACTTAGCACCCAAACTTTTAGACACTTTTCTGAACTGAACCTGAACTCCAAACCTTTTGAAGTTCACTCCCGCTAGTGTCAACAAAGCAAGGGATTTCAGTGAAGGCAAAGTTTGTTTGACAGCGTTTTATACCAGACACAAAAACACTAGCTAAACGCATACATCTGGGAAAATGCCTCCCCTCAAAACTGAGACTTGCATTTGCATTTAAGATGACTCTCCAAACCAGAAACGTAGGTATCACCGTGACTTACTCAGTAGCACCCTCTCCTCAGGTGCAGTTGTGGGTTCAAATCCCCCACTCTCATATAAAGCCCATGCAGTGCTGACCCTGTTGTGCAGAACTAAGGGCATGGTGTAAACACACTACTTCCTACCTCTGCTGATATCAATCTGAAGCCAGCAGCTGCCTTCAAATCTTGCAAATTCAGGGGTTGCTCTAGATTTGGCAGGGGGAAGCCAATATGCTCTCAGGTCCCTTAATGCTGCGGAAACTCTGAAGGTGCAAGATTTCACTACAGAAGCTGACCAAAGCTCTAGAGACAAAATGTGCCAGAACTAAGACAACTCTTCCCTTCCCACACTGGGGTTGACAATAGGCAGGCAGAAAAAGGAGAGGGATCTGTGTGGGAGAACAGAGAAAAGCCTTCAAAGTTTGAGACCCATCCGACCTTTTGAGGCCTTGCCCAAACTGAACCCCCTTTCCTTTTGTTGTTCACCACCCATACCCAGACGAGCTCACCTGCCTCGCAGCAGAAACACCGCCAGCTAGAATAGCAATGGCAATGCCACAACGTCACTCTTCACAAATGGAGACAGCTCTGTTAACACACTTGTTTAGCAAAGCAATGAAAATCTGTGTTGATTGTCATTACCATTCCATTTACACTGTGTGCAGAACATTAGGCCGGATGGTTTACTTAGCAGCATATGATTATGTGATTGCTCAGATGCAAGGTGGGTGGAGGAAGCAAGAGCTCGGGAGGAGAGAAAGGAGGTGGAATAACTTGTGTTTTCCCCAATACCTTTTGGACAGAAACTCACGGAAGTTTAACTCACATTCCTCCTTCAAGCAATCGTAACCCATAAAACCGAATGCAATATACAGTACAAAGCAAGATCTTTGGGGGAAGATTCAAAGGAGAAGGCGACTCTGTGCCTGGTGTGAGAAGCATTCCAGACAGTTTACTGTCAGAAGCGTTGCTCCACAATCCATCTATTTACAGACACCTGAGGGACACATCCTCATCTGGTATAAATCAGCATAATTCTACTGACTTCAGGGATGAGACCTCAATTTACACCGGCTGAATGAGCCACAGAATTAGGCCATGGATAGTAAAACCCTTTCCATGTCATCTCTGCTGCAATCAGAGCTTGAGGAAGCAAGCAGGACACGACTGAAGAGTCTGAAAGGCTGCCCCCAGGCAGAGCTCTTGCTGCTCCAGTTGCTCTCCCATGTACCCCAGTGACTGGAGGACTGAAGCTCACTTTCACTCAGATAAACTCTCACAGAAAATTGAATAGTTTGGGGTTCACATTTGAGAGGCTTTTTGGAATGAAGTAAAAATAACAATATATTATCTATCCACACACTGCCTTTCACCACAGGCTCCCGGAATGCTCTACAAACGGTGGGCTCTAATTGCCGTGTAATGACACCTCCCACAGAGAAGGCAGAAAACTCCCACAGCTTCAACTTTAATTCCTGGCCACTGTTTCAATGGGGAAAGAAAGGAGTTGGACCCCAAAGGGAAGGAGGGGGAAGAATGGCTCTTTGAAACTGGAGGATCTTGGGAGTTCTACAAAGGCCCTCTGTTTCCAAACATCCACACTGCTGGCCTTCTCTCACTGTCAGCATGGCTGCGCAGTGGTTGCTGGCTCATCTCCCTTACTCTTCCCTTGTTGATGGCTGGTTGGCTCTACACAGGCATTCATGATATCTTGACCCCAGTTAGCTTTCAAGTCAGAAATCTGTGGGCTGGAGTAAGGAGAGTACCTGCTCCCTAGTGCCATTCCTCCTACCAGAGTGCCTTGGTTTTCCACCTTAGCCAGATGGCATACAGGACCGCTGGCTAATGGAGAAGCTAATGATGGCGCAGGTATAATGGTGCAAAATGCAGTCTCACCTGCCAACTGTCTGAGGACACAAAGACTATCAGTCCTACTTTTGTTGAGATCTGTTAGGGATTTTCCTTCAGTTCAAATCGTAGAGCTGCTCTTCATGATCTCTGGGTCCCTAATTCAAGTCCCAGTGGGGAAAAATACCTTACAATACACACAACTTTTTATCTGCAAAACACAGATTTGGGTCCAATTTACTTTTCCTTTTTTAATTAAAAAGACTTTCTAGGGACAAAAAGAACAGGAGTACTTGTGGCACCTTAGAGACTAACAAATTTATTTGAGCATAAATTTGTTAGTCTCTAAGGTGCCACAAGTACTCCTGTTCTTTTTGCGGAGACAGACTAACACGGCTGCTACACTGAAACCTTTCTAGGGACAGGTGAACTGGGCTGGATAAAAGCAAACCCCCAAAACCAACCTGAAATTCATCCCAAACCCACCTGGTTCTGAGATTTGGGTACTTTATCGCACTGATTTTTCCTGTCTGCACAACCTTGGTACTCCCTGGATCAGGACAA
>NW_020678252.1:0-5491 GCF_002925995.2 Terrapene triunguis | reverse complement strand
AGCGGGGGAGAGAGCGGGGGGAGAGAGAGAAGGGGGAGGCCAGGGCTTCAGTGGGGCGCTGTCAGTGGCCCCAACCGCCGAGCCACCTGCCGGGAGGGCTTCGCACCGCGGTCGGCTGGGAGGGAAGGACGCGGGCTGCCCTGCTGGGCTTGCTGCAGGGCGCTCCCCTCCTCCGCACCGCCGCCCCCTACAGGGCAGCCGGAGCGGAACAAAAAAAAAAAGCGGCCGTGCCGCCCTAGGATTGTGCTGAATGCCGCCTCGTACAATCTGCCGCCCCAAGCACGAGCTTGCTCGGCTGGTGCCTGGAGCCGGCCCTGTTCTTGGTAAGGCTGGGTGAGTGGTTGAAAAAGAATTCCTAACTAGTTGCCAGATGCAGATATTTGAGTCCAGATCCTTAGCTGGTGTAAAGTGGTGTAGCTCCATTTAAGTCAATGGAGGAACATTGATTTACATCAACTGAAGATCTGGCCCTCAGAGTCTATTAATCAGGCATTTATGATGTTCCATGCTTGCCTCTCCATGATGGTACACTGCAGCTCAAAAATCACACCGTGTGCAATAAATCTAAGTCTGGATTTACCAAACTTTGTGGACGAGCGCCCACCCAGAACTTCTCTAGGTTCTCCCACTCTTAATTCTTAGTGGCACTTATAGGAGCTTGGAATTATATTATACCAGTCTTCAAATCTATCCTTCCAGTTTCCACAATGTAAACAATCCTTACAAACAGATAGGATCTTTTTTTTAAAGTTGAATCCACTTTTTGACTGTTATAGTAATTATCCTAGGGTGGGTGAGAGGTAGGTGAAACATCATACCTTCTCCCGCACCAAAAAATGCTTCTTGTGGTTAGGAATTGCTCTTAAAAGAGATAATCCCTGGTGGGTTAGTGCAGCCTTGAAAGGGGCAACCATAAGGTCATGTCTCAGGACATGGTGGAAATTTACTACATATACAATGCACAAAGATTTACTGTGAATTTGTGATACGCACAATAACACAGGCAATGGGAAACTAGATGGTGTTGGCCTGGACTAGGCCATTAATTAAAGCTAGGAAAATCATCCCAAACCTTTCAGTTTGGTTATGGAATTTTAGAAAGTGGATGTGATGGGTTTCCCTCATGGTGCCACCTGAAACTGGGATACCACTGAGCCCTCTGACCCACCAGCCGGGGCTCCCTCTCACACTGTGCTGCTGTGACAAGCTGCAAAGCCTCCCAAGCTTGCACTTTCACTAGCATTCACACAGGTAGGGACACACCCAGCTGCAGTTACATGCAGGCTCTTTAACCACCAGCCTCCCAGACTAGGACCCCAGAGCAGTACCATCCTGCCCTGGTCAAATCTGGCCAGTATATGGGTTTAATACCTAGTCCACCTCTCCCTCAACGTGAAGAGGACCATGCACACGTGTAGTAACCAAGCTGAGATTTTCCCCAGACACCTTAGTCAAACGCACATTGGCTTGGGTTAAAACATGAAATAAGTTTATTAATTACAAAAGGATAGATTTTAAGTGGTTATAAGTGATAGCAAACGGATCAAAGCAGATTACCTAGTAAATAAACAAAACCACAAACTGAGTTTAACATATTAGATAGGTAGGATATGAATTAGCAAATTCTCATCCTAAGTGATAAACAGGCTGGCAGATTCTTAAGGCACAAGCTAAGCTGCCTTTGCTTTGCAGCTTAGGTTTCCCAGGTTTTCATACTCAGGCTAGAAATCCCTTTAGCCTGGAACCATCACTTCCCCCAGTTCAGTCTTTGTTCCTCAGGTGTTTCCAGGTGTGTGGTTGTAGAGAGAATGAGATACCATCATGATGTCATTTCCCCCTTTTATATCTTCTTCCCACTTGCTGGAGAGCTCTTTCGCTGTGACCTGGGACAAACAGTTCCTATTGTGTAGTGCTATCTCTGAGAGGTTTCTGTTGTACACAGTTCCTGGAGTAGTCCTTGTGCTTGTGTGAATTTCCTCAATAAACCATTAACATTGTTTGACCTTTTTACTGTTGTACCCGAAAGGCTGCTTGTGGGTGTTTTCAACATCACAGCTTGTTTCAGTAACACATACATAGCCAAACTTCATAACTTCACATACAATCCAATGAGATATTAATGTCTAGCAGATCAAGACTTTTAGAATGATACCTCACAAGGCATACTTTGTGCAAAACATATCCTAATTATATGACAGTGGTGAATAAGGGGGTGCTGGGATGTCACAGTGGATACCTGTGAGCTCCTGCCAGCATGTCACTCGTTTTAATGTGACCAAGATAGCAATGCAAGCAAAGTAACAACACAACACAAGCATAAAAGCAACAGAATGTCTCAGAGGTTTGTGTGTGCAAAGGGAGTGTTGGAAAAGGACACTAATAAGAGAAAAGCATAGAGAAATGTAATGGAGAAACAAAATAAATATACTCAGACATGTAGGTCTTAGGTTAGTGTTAATATTTATTCATATTACTTCCACCTTTTATCATTGTTAACCTAATTATTTTTAGCTCTGGATTTTTTCTTCTGTTGTGTATCATCTTAGAATGATCATAAAAAGCCATATTATTATTATCATTTGTATTTGTATTATCATAGCATCTAGCAGCCCCAGTCATGGACCAGGATCCCATTGTGCTAGGTGCTGTACAAACACAGAACAAAAAGATGGCCCTTGCTGTAAAGAGCTTACAGTCTAACCCAGTAATATCTGCAAAAGTGTTATATCATTAGTTACAGCATAGTAATGACTAGAAGCCCATTGTGCTAGGCACCATAGAAACAAATACATAGTAAGAGACAGTCCCTGCCCCTCAAAGAGCTTACAACTTAACAGCTAGATCCTGCAAATGAATCCTTATATGCATAGGTGCCGACTTTTACTGCCGTTGGTGGGTGCTCGACCCCCACTGCCACCGCCCCCTCCCAGGGCCACCAGAGGATTCAGGGGGCCTGGGGCAAAGCAATTTCGGGGGCCCCTTCCATAAAAAAAGTTGCAATACTATAGAATACTATATTCTCGTGGGGGCCCCTGTGGGGCCTGGGGCAAATTGCTCCACTTGCCCCCCGCTCTGGGCGGCCCTGCCCCCTCCTGCCCCCATTCCAATCCCTTCCCCAAAGTCCCTGTCCCAACTCCGCCCCCTCCCTGCCCCTATTCCGACTCCTTCCCCAAATCCCCGCCCCAGCCCCCCTCTTCCCCACCTCCTTCCCTGAGCGCACCATGTTCCCACTCCTCCCCGCTCCCTTCCGGAGCTTGCTACAGCTGTTTGGTGATGGCAAGCACTGGGAGGTAGGCGGAGGAGGGGGGACGTGGCACGCTCAGGGGAGGAGGCGGAGGAGGAGGTGAGGTGGGGCGGGGAGCTTGGCTGCCGGTGGGTGCAGAGCACCCACTAATTTTTCCCCGTGGGTGCTCCAGCCCCGGAGCACCCACTGAGTCAGCGCCTATGCTTATGTGTGCCCTGACAGATCCGTTTGTGGGATCTAGCCCTAAACAGACAAGATAATGGGTGGGAGGAAAGAAGGAGTGTTACCACCATTTTGCAGATGAAGAACTATCTATTTTACTGTGTGTGTTTCCCCAACATGCACATACTTTCAAGAAAACAATTTTGTTCAGAGCAGCAGCGTGGCAACCCACAGGGTGAGGAGCACCACAAGTCACACACAAATTGTGAAATATTTTTGCATATGAACTTTTAAAATTAAAATTGCTGCTCTCACCCTACTACTGGTGGCAGCTGTAAGGTGACAAATTACAACATTTGCAACACAACGCAGTAGGGTGCTACACATTAGAGATTATAAAGCAGTATTAAATCTGTGAGAAAGCTGGTTTACAATCTCTTACACAGGGATCCCACCTAAATGATCCCATCTTTTAACACAGCTGCCACCAAGCTCAGAAATACCATAGTTATGAGGCTAGTGAGGCTTACAGTTACCCATATACTTACATACAGATCAGGCCACTACATTAGATATATAGATAATAATAACATAGGACCCAATCCTGCAATGTGCTCTGTGTAGGCAGACTCCAGCTCATATGGCTTTGATGGCGTTTGCCATGGGAATAGGATCTCATGGCAAGACTGGGGCCACAGTTTGCACTTCTATACTGCCTTGCATCTGAAGATCTCAAAGTGCCTTTTATTTATTAACATTTATTATGCCTCATAACATTTATTACACCTCTTAACACCCCTTTGAGACACTATTCTACACATTTTGCATATAGACAAAGTGTGATCCAGAGAGTTTAGGGATCTTGCCAAAAACTGCATATTAAATTAGAGAAAAAGCTGGGAATAGAATCAGTCTTGAGTCACAGTCTCGTGGTTTAAGCTCTAGGCATACTTGCCTACTAAATGACCAATACCAGTTTGCTCCTTCCTGGCTCCAGGGAAAAAGTGAAGTGGGAACTGTGAGCAATTCCCTCAGTAGTCTGCTTCTGGAACAGTGCAACTATGCATTGCCCCTAACTCAGGATAGACTGTAAACTGACCTCTGAAAAATATTACTTATGTAGTGATGAGCACCACTGTGGTATGATCCAGTTTTGTTCAGTAGGGGGTATGGAAGCAGAGAGGTTCAGCATCTTGTCGTAAGTCACAGAAGTAGTTATCAGAGTTGGGATTAGAACTCACAGAGTGTCTCAACTTCTAGTCCTGGATTTAGACTATGCTCCTCTCTCTTACTTATTAGCATTGTTAAATGAATGCAAATACACTCCATGATATCTAAACTGTTCAAGAGGGCAGTGTGGCCCCTGCAAAAAGCAGCTGGAAGTGGGGGAGGAAGGAGGAAAAGGGGGGGAAAAAATCAAAGATAAATTTCTCTAGGGTGTGTTTGTGTGTGTGTGTATAGATAGATGATAGATAGATAATGTTAACCTGTTGACCAGCAGAGTTTCTCTCCGTCTCTCCTCATGCAGAATCCCCACTGATTTCTCCAGGAGTTCTGTGTATGGAACAATGGTGAGGTATTGCCATTTAATTTATTTTGTCACTTTTCATTTTCAGAAAGTGCTGTACTAGAAACTAAATAGACACCTGCAGTTCATCTTCCTTCTCATCAAGGGCTGGCTTTCAGTCCTTCGCCTCTATTCTTGCATGACAAAATTGTGAGTGTGTGATCAGACTTGTGTCTGCACTTCATAGGTGCAGGCACTGTGCATGTCCTTTAAGCAATCTAGTGCCTGAAGTTGTACAAGCCTTACACCTTTTGGTGCAAACTGTTTAAGAGGCATGGATGAGTGTTTGTACCTGCAGAATACAGGTGTGAGTTAGCTCATGCAAACTTTTGGGAGTCTCAATATCCCTAAGAAAACTGTCTTCTTGGGACAGAGACTCCTCAGTTCTCAGGATACTCCTTCAAAGAATCATTCAGCTCCATTTTAGTCTAATTTGCTATTTCTCAGAGGGGGACCATGTAGGGGAATGGATGTTTGGGGGAATTGGTAATGGACAGGGCCGGCTCCAGGCACCAAGC
>NW_020678251.1:0-2354 GCF_002925995.2 Terrapene triunguis | reverse complement strand
AATTATGCCAATGTATTTAAATGAGAATTTCTGTCCATAAGATAGTCTTACACTGTCCCAACTTTACTCACATATTGTAGTACCCAGATATCTCTCTCTAATCCTGGTCTTCTGATCTTGAGGGTTTATATTATTTTTTCATCTGCATACATACAGCATACATAATTAGTATGATGAACTTAGAACTATATTAGCTTTGAGCATATATGGCTTGGGAAATCCTTATAGAAAAACTGCCAAATATTCCTCATCTTCTTTTCTGAAATGTATTATTTTTTCTTCTATATGGTTCCAGTCTCCACATTCATTGTGAAATGTGGTTACATTGGCCATATGCAATGCAGCAGGCAGGCAGAGTTAGAAGAAACAGGGTTTACTAAACATGCTGAGAGACCAGGGTTACACCGTGAGGCTCCACTGTTTGTCTCTCAACAGTTCCCCCTCTGGTTTCCGAGACACTGCACCCTCACCAAATTAGATCCAGAATCCATTTGTCATACCACGGATTCTAAACAGCACAGAGGAAAGGGTTCTTCGGGGTATTTTTATTTTTTGGTTACATTTTTTTCACTGAATGAAATGTTTTAAGTAATAAGGTCCAGTCTGCATCCCCTAGTCACTTTGGTGACATTCTAGCCCCACTGAAGTCAACAGGAGTTTTGCCATTGACTTTAATGGGCCATAGATTTCACCCATTAACTAGAACTATCTTCTAGAAGTAGAAGCTTTACAGCGCTCGAAAGCTTGTCTCTCTCACCAACAGAAGTTGGTCCAATCAAAGCTATTACCTCACCCACCTTGTCTCTCTAATATCCTGGGACCGACATAGCTACAACAACGCTGCATACAGAAAGCGATACTGAACTTTCCTGTGAAAATGAAAAATTGCTCTGAATTCGTGGACCTTCAGCATTTTCCTATTATTATTGACAAAGATTGTGGAGGGGGGTTTCAAAAGCACCTAAGGGTGCGTCTACGTAGTGAAATGTAGCAAGTCTCAGAACCCAGGTCAGACTCGGGCTCGTGCTTCAGGTTGCCAAACCTCCAGGATTGTCCTGGAGTCTCCAGGAATTAAAGATTAATCTTTAATTAAAGATTATATCATGTGATGAAACCTCCAGGAATAAGTCCAACCAAAATTGGCAACCCTTCTCATGCTATGGTGCTAAAAGCAGCTGTGTAAATGTTCAGGCTCGAGCTCTGAAGCCAAGGACAGGTGTGTGTGCATGGGCGGGGGAGGGGGGGGGATTGGCTTCAGAGCCAAAGCTCCAGCCTTAGCAGCTTCACAGCTATTTTTAACACTACAGCATGAGCCTGAGTCTGTAGACCTGGGCTCTGAGACTTGCTGCCATAGACTGCTTGCTGTGTAGACACACCCTAAGAGACTTAGGTAATATGCCCCTGGCCCCCTTGATTTTCCATGGGAGATGGTGCCTGTGGTATTAGTTGTGAATATTTGGCATACAGCAAGGAGGTAAGTATCGATGTAAACAGGAAATAAAGTCAATCTTGCATTCACTGCAACCATGACGTGCTGGGTCTCTGTAATCTCTATGTAACCCATGTGCTTAATAGGAAGATATCTCTTTAAGAAAGCCATGCAAGGGAGGGGGTTAGGAGTGAGTAGTGTCTGGGTCATTGTGGCCAGGCAGATTTAGCACTCCACATCCAGAAGCTTCTGGATTTTGTGTTTGGGGTGTGCTCCAGTAGGTTCCCTGTTGCTGGGGTCAGACTCCATAAGGGCAAGCAGTCAGGGCAGCTGCTTTACTAAAGGCCATGTGCCCTGTGTGAGTTGGGAGAAGCTGAGCCCAGGAGCAGAAAGCAGGCTGCTTTCCCTAACTCTGAAGTTTTTTTTTTTTTTTTTAAATCTTTATACTTAACTGAGCGATTGGCTAATCTGTTAGCTGGCTGGCTAACAGTGATTTCAGCAGAGGAAGAGTCTGCATGGATTCCAACGGAAGATTCCTATAAGCAAATGGAGACAAGATGTTGATTTTGACTCAGACTATATAGATTTGGAGATGAAAGACTCTGAGACTCAGGTGAACTCAATCTAAGCTTTTGGGAAACGCTGAGTTTCTTCTTACTGTGTTTCAGTGGGGACTGACCTGTTCAGAGCTAATTTGTTTTCTTTATTTATGTATAATTGTATGTGAAGATAATGTATGTGGATTATTATAAGAACATAAGAATGGCCATACTGGGTCAGACCAGAGGTCCAACTAGCCCAGTATCCTGTCTTCTGACACTGGCCAATGCCAGGTGCCCCAGAGGCAGGGCCGGCTCCAGGCACCAGCGCATCAAGCAGGTGCTTGGGGCAGCCAATGGCAAGGGGCAGCATGCGGCACGTCCGG
>NW_020678250.1:0-2287 GCF_002925995.2 Terrapene triunguis | reverse complement strand
ACTTGAGATGCTCTCCACACAACTGACTATTTTAAATAACAAAAATCTGGCAGAGATTCCAGGCACATAAAGACATCAACACCCACAAACAGACTGGAGTGAAATTTACCTTGCCAAGCGCAGGACAAAACATTGAATTTTAAAGAATCAAATTCACAAGAATCTCTCCCCAAGCCATTTGAAGAAAAGCCCCCAAGCATGCCAGGCAGGGAAAGCACTGTCAGGCTGAATAACTGCTGGAGTCCACCCCTTCCCAATGTAATATCCACTTCATTGTATCTAATTTTTGCTCTGTGGGGTATACTGTCAAGTCTGCACAAAGCAGAAGATCCGCACGCATTAGGTGCATTACCCCTATCATCATTCCAAGAGCTAATTCTCTCAGCTGTAAATTATCTACTCCTGAATTCTCATCCTTGGGATAACCGTATAGATTTGGAGACTAACTGTCTTTGTCCCAGGAAAATCTACACCCAGGAAAGAGAGTCTGTGCCACTGAAATGATCAGTGCTTGGACGCCATAGAGCGATGGAAGTTTTTCACACGCCACCCCCTCCTGCAGCCAATAGTGTTGTTATTAGTTGTGTTGCAATAGCGCGTGAGGGCTCAAGTCATGACTCAGACATCCCTGCCCCCATTGCTCTCATTAGAGCTGCCATCAATCAGCCCAGACAATAATATTCCTTACCCACAGTATTGGCCACGTCACTCTCCTTTTGAGAGGAATCAGAGGAATGGGCCAAGGTCAGAGCGCTGTGGGAATCCTTTGGAAAGTGGAAAGGGGAGCAGAACCCACTAAAAGAAATGGTGCAGGAACAATGAGGTAGGAAATCCAGGAAAGCACCGAGTCACCAATGCCAAGGGAGGACACTGCTTTATGAATGGCATAACTGAGAGAAAGAGGACAGATTAGAAGCCCTAAAATCAGCCATAAAGATGTCCTGGAAGACTAAAAGCATCAAAGAGCTTGAAATCCCAACTGCCGTTTGCCCTGGCAGTAAAACATGGGTCACACAGCTTTGCTTTAAACTTTCCAGATGCAAACCTCCCGATATTTAAGAAGTCCCCCCCCCCCTCCACACACACCCCCAAATCATTTTTAGCTGTTTGTTCTGTTGGTTTACATCTGCTTCTGTACTTATGGGTATGACCTCTTGCCAGACATGTAAGTACACTAAAAACAAAGAGATGCCATAGAATTAATCCAAATAACCCAAAGCCAAGCAGCACCTCTTTTCTATTCTCTCTGCCACTGAACTAAAACCACAGAACAAAAGCTCCATTCCTGAGTCACACGGAACCTAACTAAAACAAGCACGCTAAAATAAATGTTTATACTTTGTTGGGGGTAAAAATTGTGAAATCTGCACTAATAGGCAACAGTGTCCAATAGTGGTTACTTTAAATATCCTTAGTCTGTTTCCAGGGCAATTTCTTTCAGCCTTTAAAGAATCATCTCTACCAAGTGACCAATTTTTGCATGGACACTTATGACTCATTTCACTTAGGTTGCCAGCATCCAAACCTGCCAACAGCTAGTGACAGAACATGGTTTTGGTTATGGTTAAGCTGTACATTCACTGGGTTAAAGTGAATTTCTTCTTTAGACTGTTCTTTCCTCTCTTATTAGTGCAGGTTGAGAGCTTTTATGATTCTGGACCCATTTATTTGGGGGCAGGAATGCATCACTACCTACGTTGTCAGCTGCTAAACTCTTCTTCTGACGTGCCTATCTGAGTAAACATACAAATGCTCACAAACCAAGGAAGGTAGTACAATATCAGGGAAAAAAGACGTAATCAGTGCCGGGGTGAACGTGCAAATGAACAACAAGCTCTCTGTCAAGTTTTTAGGCAAATACTAAGTGAGCATCATCATCTTTGCACCTGTGAATAGCAGAGTTATAGAAATTAAAATGACCCTCACACTGTACATTTCATTTTTATTCAAGTGGAAATTTGAACCCAAAATTCTAGACTTTTAGCAAATCCAAGTTCTTCCAATTTACCTGAGGCAGTACCAGCTACTTCTGTTCCTTTGGGAGGGACAGTCGTGGGTTTGTCCTGGGTAATTATGACTAAGGCAAAAAGAAGAGGAAATAGCAGTTATGAACATTACACCAGTCTCCCATCACCAGCTGGCCACTCAGAGCCAGGAGCTTGCCAAACTACTGTTTAGGAATCTGCATCTTTAGAGACAAGACAGACTTAGCCCACTTACACGTTGTCACAGGGAGAGCCCATGTACTATCAGTTGGGCTACTCTGCAAACTGCTGCTGGGATCCCA
>NW_020678249.1:0-2077 GCF_002925995.2 Terrapene triunguis | reverse complement strand
CCCCTGCTCCTTGTCCCCTGACAGCCTGCCAGGACCCCACCCCCTATGTAAACCTCCCTGCTCCTTGTCCCCTGACTTCCCGCTCCTGAGACCCCCACACTGTAACTGCCCCCCTAGGACCCTCCCCCCTACCTGTCCCCTGACTGCCCCAACCCTTATCCACACCCCCGCCCCCAGACAGACCCCTGGGACTCCCACGCCTATCCAACCACTCCCCACCTCCTGACAGGACCCCCAGAACCCCCGACCCATCCACCGCCTCCTGTCCCCTGTCTGCTCCAACCCCTCTCCACACCCCCACACCCCGACAAGCCCCCCCAACCCCCGACCCATCCAACCCCCCCGCTCCTTGTCCCCTGACCACCCCCTCCAGAGACCCCCCCCACCCTAATGACCCCCCAGGACCTCCCCAACTGTCCAAACCCCTCCCCACCTCCTGGGGGCTCTGTCTAGTGCCTGCTCCCACCCACACACTCAGAGTGGCAGAGGAGGTTCCCTCTCCTTGGGCGGGAAGGTTGCCTAGTGGTTCAGGCACAGGCCTCGGGCTCAGGTGTTCTGGGTTTGATTCTCTGCTCTGCCACAGACTCCCTGCTAAGCCTTGGGAAAGTCACTTCACCTCTGTGTGCCCTAGATCCCACCTGCCAAATGAGGCTAATGCTGACCCTGCCTCCTAGGCTAAATCCATTCATGGCTGTGTGATGCTGGGGGAAATGGAGATACCAACGCGGGTAGATTTGGGCTGAATTTCTCCACAGCCTGAGAGTGAGAGCCAGCTCCACAGGGGGGATGCGAGAGAGAGGGGCTCAGGCCAGTTCCACACAGAGTGGGGTCAGGGCTTCAGCCCCGCAACTTTTGCCACTAGGGTGGCTGGGGCTCCCGAGCCGGGGACTTCAGCCCCACATCTTCTGCCAGGGGCCAGGGCTTCTCCTCCCTGCCCCAGTGTGGCTCCTCTCCCCCTCCCCCCACCCCAGTGCAGCTTCTGCTGGGGTCTGGGCTTCTCCTCCCATCCCCCCCAGTGCAGCTCCTGCAGGGGCCCGGGGCTTCTCCTCCTCCCCTCCCTCCCCAATGTGGCTCCAGCCCGGTTCGGGGCTTCTCCTCCCCTGCCCCCAGCTCGGCTCTTCTCCTCCTCCCCCCACCCCGGGACTCCTGCCGGTACGGTATCTGGAGCTTCTCCTCCCCCTAATCCACCACTGCACCCAGCCCTAGCCTAGCTGGGCTCCCTTGGGTCACCTGATGCCTGCTGTGGCGGAGTGGAGCCTGGCTGGCAGGGAGCAGCCACACAGGTGGACGCCGTGGCCATCAACCCGAGGGATGTGGGGCGGCCCTAGGCAAGCAGGCGCTGGCTGTGTTGCTGCTGATAGCCCTGCACTCCCGCCCACGCCTAACCCTAAGGCTTTTGGTGAGACTCACTCAGCCCCTACCAGAGCAGGGAGGCAGGAAGCAGTTGAGCTGAGCCTGCCCAGCAAAGAGCTGATCGCAGCTGCTTGCAGGCTGCCCCTAAGAACCAGCTCAGCTGAGGAGGCCCCCACAAGCTGCCAACAGCTGGCCATCCCAGTGGGTGCTAAGCACCCCTATTTTTTTTCCGCCAGCAGCCGCAGCCTCCTCCCCTTCCCCCTCCCCCTGGACCCTCCAGGGCAGGGGGGAGGAGCAGCCTTCCCAGCCGGGGCACACCCGGCACACCCCGTGCGCACGCCTATGCTAAGGATGGAAAGATCACACTTTAGTACCGTCCCACTCACACATGGTTTATACAGGACGAAGGAAATGGAACATAGAACATTTTACATCAGTTTATTGTGTTAAGGCCTGAAGGGACCATTAAACATTCTCGTCTCATCTCCCGCATAACCCAGTTATTTAACCCAACAGCTTGTCTTTGGCTGAGGCACATCCTCCAGAAAGGCATCCAGGTTGGATCTGAAGCCCTCCAGGGCGGAACATAAGCCAAACCAGAACAAGCCTGATTTAAACTGAAATCAGAGGGGTGGCAGAGGGTTTATTAACCCTTTGGCAATGGTTCAACTAACCCAGTTTAAAATCCCACCTTCAGTTAAACCTGCACAACTCTCTGCAAACA
>NW_020678248.1:0-2598 GCF_002925995.2 Terrapene triunguis | reverse complement strand
TCTAAGCCTCCCTTATCTTTGTCCCCAACTGCCCCCTCCTGAGACCCCCCACCCTAACTGCCCCCCTATGACCCCACTCCCTACCTGTCCCCTGACTGTTCTGACTCCTATCCACACCCCCGCCCCCGCCAGATCCCCGGGACTCCCACGCCTATCCAACCGCTGCCTGTCCTCTGACTGCCCCCCTTGAAAACCCAACCCATCTAACCCTCCCTGTCCCCTGACTGCCCCAATCCCTCTCCACACCCCTCCCCCCTGACCCGCCCCCCTCCCAGCCCCCCTGACCCATCCAACCCTCCCCCTGCTCCCTGTCCCCTGACTGCCCCGATTCCTCTCCACACCCCCACCCCCTGACAGATCCCCCAGAACCCCCAACCCATCCAACCCTCCCCCTGCTCCCTGTCCCTTGACTCGTTGCGCTCCCTGCCCCGCCGCACCCCAGCTCACCTCCACTCCGGCTCTGCCTGCTCCCCTGAGCGTGCAGCCGCCCCGCTTCTCCACCCCCCCCGCCTCGAATCAGCTGTTCGCGCAGCAAGCCTGAGGGGGAGGGGACGATGAGCAGAGCGGCATGGCTGTGCGCTTAAGGCAGCAGGCAGAGGCGGAGCGGAAGTGAGCTGGGGCGGGGAGTGGTTCCCCTGCGCCCCCCCCGGCGTTACCTGCTGCGGGCAGCCCTCCCCACGCCCCCCTGCCCCAGCTCACCTCCGCTCTGCCACCTCCCCTGAGCGCTCCGCTTCTCCCCCCTCCCTCCTAGGCTTGCCGCGCAAAAGTCTGGGAGGGAGTGGGGTGGAGGGGAAAAGCGGCGCGCCCGGGGGAGGAGGCGGGGCCTGGGATTTGTGGAAGGGGTTGGAATGGGGGCAGGGAAGGGGCAGAGCCGGGAGCGGGAGCGCGAGCACCCACCGGCGCCAGCTAAAGTTGGTGCCTATGCCCCACGCAGCGCTGCCGGTGTGCTGAAGCTGCAGGGGAGGGGGCAGAAGCAGGCGAGGAGCTCAATCCAGCACGGCTGCCCTGTCAGCCGCTTTTGGGTCTTTAAAGAGCCGTCCGGGGGGAAATCCCGGACATTTTTAGCTTTTTACAAATTCCCCCCGGACGGCTCTTTAAAGACTCAAAAGCCGGACATGTCCAGGGAATCCCGGATGTATGGTAACCCTATTTAAAGCCAGATGCTCTTTATGCTCTTTATGCATCAGAACTCCACTTCATTCATTCCTAATTTAAGTTTCTATTTCACACCATCAGTGTTCATATTATTGTGTAGTGAGATAGGACAAGTGTAGAGGGATATGGAACTGAAATCTGCCATTCTTCACACCAGCACTTTTTGTTTCGACAATAGATTCAGAGGCACCGAGTTTCTAATCTGCCGGGGGCTGCTCCCCCCCGCAGCCCTGCCCAGGCCCCGTCCCCACTCCACCCCTTCCCCCAGTGCCCCACTCCGCCCTGCTTCTCCCCACCCCTGCTCCACCCCATTCCACCTCTTCCCCGCCCAGTTCTGCCTCCTCCTCCAAGCGCGCTGCACCCTCGCTCATCCCCACCCCCCAGTGCCTCCTGATGCCACGAAACAGCTGATCCACGGCAGGCAGTAGACTCTGGGAAGGAGGGGGAGGAGCTGATTGGCGGGGCCCACCGGCAGGCAGAAGGCACTGCGGGAAGGGAGAAGCGTTGATAGGGAGGTTGCCGGTGGGTGCTGACCACCCATCATTTTTTTCCCCGTGGGTGCTCCAGCCCCGGAGCACTCACGGAGTTGGCACCTATGAATAGATTTCAAGGTGCTCCTCACCAGGGTCAGTTGTAAACTTTCTGTCACCAGCTAAAGTGCTTTCTCTTTCTAAATTTAAAGGGAAAAGGGTGAGAGCTACAAATTCTTCCCAACCTTGTAGATTTAAAGGGTAGGTCGCAAAAGAAAACCTGACACATGCTTGTAGCAGAACAAGCAAGGTGAAAACAGCTGCTCCAGCTACACTTTGATAGACAGCTTCAATCTGCCAGTTTGTTTTCCATCTGGAAACTCTAATCCAGAATGCTGTCAACTGCTTCTCCAAAAGGTTTTTCTTTTTCATCATTCACTACATCAGCATTGCCAAGACATCACCTCATCCAGCAGAAGTCCCCTGTGAACTAACATGCTGAAGGTAGATAAGGAGATGGGAATTGAATTTCTTGCCTAAATTCCAGCTGTGATCCTTTCTAAAGTTAGGAGGGAACTAGGATAGAAGTTAGCCCACTGCTCACAATAGGACGAAGGAACTTTACCAGAGGCAGGAGTTTAGCTTCAGATTATGGGTAAAGTTCTGGCCCATCTTGCATGAGCCAAACATTGAGTGAAACAATAGGGACTCACTCCTATTGTGACAGTTTAATACTATTATGGTCACCACTTTTACAAGACTATGATAAATTTTGTACAAAGTATGCCTTGTGAGGTATCATTTGGAAAGTCATAATTTGCTAGGGTTACCATATTTAAAAAAAAAAAAAAAAAAGAGGACACTCCACGGGCCCTGGCCCTGCCCCTTTCCCCACCCCCGGCCCCGCCCCAACTCCACCCATTCCCTGCCCCTTCCCCAAAGTCCCCGCCCTAACTCCCCCTCCTCCCTCCCA
>NW_020678247.1:0-2992 GCF_002925995.2 Terrapene triunguis | reverse complement strand
GGAGCTGGCCCTGCCCCCACTCCCTGCGCGCGCACGCACACACACACACACTCCACCCAGGCCAATCTGGTAGTGATGAAAAAATTCCTTCCCATCCCCCCTAGAAAGGAGCAGCTAGCGTGATGCCCATAGCAGGTTCTACCCAAACTTGGTATTTTGCCATCTCAAGGGGAGGGAGGATGGATGCTGCTCTGCCTGGTTTGGGGAAAATGGGCTTCTCCTTACAGGCCTCCCCCTTTTCAGCTTCCCAGCCCTTCTGGTCTTTGGGGATGAATCAGAGTCACCACACTGACCCACTCCCCCTTTTGCAAACACACACACATGCTTAAAGGTGCAGTGAGGTCATTCTCAGTGTTCCTTTCAGGAAAGAGTTGGACATGTTAGATTTGTACACTTTCAAAACTATTAGTAGAGAAAGTCCTAATACAAATAATCTGGGTAATTGTTAGAATTTAAAAGTAATTTATATGACAATTTTAGACAGTGGTAGGCAACCTGTGGCCCGTCAGGGTAATCCACTGGCAGGCCACCGGACAGTTTGTTTACATTTGCACGGCCGCCCACAGCTCCCAGTAGCCGTGGTTCGCCGTTCTTGACCAATGGGAGCTTCGGGAAGCGGCGCAGGCTGCAGGGACATGCTGACTGCCACTTCCCACAGCTCCCATTGGCTGAGAACGGTGAACCGCGGCCACTGGGAGCTGGGGGCGGCCGTGCAAATGTAAACAAACTGTCTGGCGGCCCACCAGTGGATTACCCTAATGGGTCGTGTGCGGCCAGCGGGTCGCAAGTTGCCCTCCACTTATTTTAGCCCTTTTAATGTTCTTGAATTGCCCATGAAGAGACTTTGATTTTTGCTAATTATTCCTTTTTCATTTTTTTAATAGTTTAACAATTGTCAGCTGATAGGTTACTCGCGAACTGCTAACATTGCTATTTGTAATATGTTATAATTTCAGTTCCATGGCTGGATGACCTAGCCTTTTGTAATCAGAAAAAAAAAGAAATGAACTTCTGGTACAAATTTTCAGACACAAAATCTTGTGCCAAATAAATGTGACTTTCAATATTTTTCACAGGAGAATTTTCAGGAAAACACAGACTGTTCAGCTGCAGAAAGATCCCAGAGATTCAGGTCAACAAAATGTTTACCATCAGTGGCAACACTTTCAGATGACTCACCAAGAATTTGTGAATGTCCACAAATGATGGCCATTTTATATTGGTTGAATCAGTATTTTTGCTATTCAGCATGGTACACTATACTCCTGGGGGAATTCTGCACCACAACATTAAAATTCTTCATAAAGTATTTTAAAATTCTGTAAAATTTTGCATATTTTATTTGTCAAAATAATAACACAATATAATTATATCAGTTTCAAATATTTTGGTAATTTATTTCAAAATATCTGTCAGCAAGTATGTCTGTAACAATATAGACAACAAATAAGATTCAGGAAATGTTTTTTTGGTAAGTAGATTCCTTGCTAGGTATATTAATACAGAACTTTGAGTAATTCATTTAAACTACGATACAGAAACATATTTCCTGCACCCCTCAGAAGCAGTGCAAAGGCTTGAGGGAGTCAGGGATAACTGAGAAGCTGAGGGAGAGGGAAGGAGCCTGGGAGTGAACCTAGAGGGTTGTTGGATGTGGGTGGGAGAAGTATGGAAAAGGGTTTTTTTGGATAGTCGATTGTTAGAGAGTTGGGGAGCCTCCCCCATGCAGACCCTGGCTGACCCCTAGCCATTCGCATTCAGACAGGCACATCTTCCCCTGTCCCCATGTGTCTCTAAACCCTGCATCACCGTGTGTCCCTGCACCCTCCTCACCCTTCCCCATGTAGCCCTGCAGTCTCCCCGTGGCCCTGCAGTGCCACTCCCATTCAGCCCTGGGCTCGATGCTGTCACGCCATTAGCTCCTGAGCCCTGCCGCAGTCAGTCCCCCCCACTAGCCCTTTTGAACCCCAGTCTGTGACACCCCCAGCAGCTCCATATGCCTGGCTCTGTCCATCCCATACTTCGTCACCTGTCCCCACTGTGAGGAATGCAGTCTCCCAATCCCTCTCTGCCCATTGGCTGCCCTCTCTTCTTGTGCCACAGCTGCCCCTGGTGGGCAAAAGGTGGAACTGCAGTGCTTCTCCAGCAGAATCTATATTCTGCAGAGAAAAAAATTGCAGGGGGCATGAATTCTGCATGTGCACAGTGGTGCTGAATTCCCCCAGGTGTAGTACTAAAAACATACTGGCCAGATCATTGGATATAGCCAAGGACCATGAAGATGGCTTTAAAAACCCTTCTAACATTCTATCTTGGGCTTGCTGTGCACTAGTCTGGTCCCCTAGTATAATTTAGACCATCCAGAAGGCTGCTAAATCCCAGGGCTGCCCGAGGGTGGGGGGGGCAAGTGGGGCAATTTGCCCCAGGCCCCGGGCCCCACAGGGGCCCCCCACGAGACTACAGTATTCTATAGTATTGCAACTTTTTTATGGAAGAGGCCCCCGAAATTGCTTTGCCCCAGGCCCCCTGAATCCTCTGGGCGGCCCTGCTAAATCCCACTGAATGCCAATGGTCCCTAAGTGATTGTTACAGCAGCTGAGGATTGCAAGGGCACAAGGAAAACACAACCATACACACTTTTCCCAGACCATGTTCCCCTGCAACATGAACAGGGAGTGGGGGCTAGCAAACATGCTGCTATGCCATCTCAGGGTCGCCGGAAGATCCCCTGCTCTGGAGTGATCCTTCTGTAGCTGGATACACTGGCTTTGGGATTGTTTTTTGTTCTGGCAGCACAGTGCAGAGCAGCTCAAATATAGGAGACAATCTGGGCCACTTGTGTATAGTGTATGTTTATTATTCTATAGTATTCATTGCTAGTAGCAAAACTCATATTAAGGCAGGGGGAATGGACAGCTGGGTGGTTACAGCTTCAGAAATATAAACCTCAGCCAGGAATCCAGTTAGCAGGTAAAAAATACCCAAACCTGTC
>NW_020678246.1:0-1338 GCF_002925995.2 Terrapene triunguis | reverse complement strand
GGGCAAGATTAGAAAGGCAAAGGCACAAAATGAGCTCAAACTAGCTATAGGAATAAAGGGAAACAAGAAGACTTTTGATCAATACATTAGAAGCAAGAGGAAGACCAAGGACAGGGTAGGCCCACTGCTCAGTGAGGAGGGAGAAACAGTAACAGGAAACTTGGAAATGGCAGAGATGCTTAATAACTTCTTTGTTTCAGTCTTCACTGAGAAGTCTGAAGGAATGCCTAACATAGTGAATGCTAATGGGAAGGTTTGGAAGATAAAATAAAAAAAGAACAAGTTAAAAATCACTTAGAAAAGTTAGATGCCTGCAAGTCACCAGTGCCTGATGAAATGCATCCTAGAATACTCAAGGAGCTAATAGAGGAGGTATCTGAGCCTCTAGCTATTATCTTTGAAAAATCATGGGAGACAGGAGAGATTCCAGAAGACTGGAAAAGGGCAAATATAGTGCCCATCTATAAAAAGGGAAATAAAAACAACCCAAGAAACTACAGACCAATTAGTTTAACTTCTGTGCCAGGGAAGATAATGGAGCAAGTAATTAAAGAAATCATCTGCAAACTTGGAAGGTGCTATGGTGATAGGGAATAGCCAGCATGGATTTGTAAAGAACAAATCATGTCAAACCAATCTGATAGCTTTCTTTGATAGGATAACGAGTCTTGTGGATAAGGGAGAAGCGGTGGATGTGGTATACCTAGACTTTAGTAAGGCATTTGATACGGTCTCGCATGATATTCTTATCAATAAACTAAGCAAATACAACTTAGATGGGGCTACTATAAGGTGGGTGCATAACTGTCTGGAGAACCGTACACAGAGAGTAGTTATTAATGGTTACCAATCCTGCTGGAAAGGTATAACAAGTGGGGTTCCGCAGGGGTCTGTTTTGGGACCGGCTCTGTTCAATATCTTCATCAACGACTTAGATATAGGGATAGAAAGTACGCTTATTAAGTTTGCAGATGATACCAAACTGGGAGGGATTACAACTACTTTGGAGGATAGGGTCAAAATTCAAAATGATTTGGACAAATTGGATAAATGGTCTGAGGTAAACAGGATGAAGTTTAACAAAGACAAATGCAAAGTGCTCCACTTAGGAAGGAACAATCAGTTTCACACATACAGAATGGGAAGAGACTGTCTAGGAAGGAGTATGGCAGAAAGGGATCTAGGGATTGTAGTGGACCACAAGCTAAATATGAGTCAACATTGTGATGCGGTTGCAAAAAAAGCAAACATGATTCTGGGATGCATTAACAGGTGTGTTGTGAGCAAGACTCGAGAAGTCATTCTTCCGCTCTACTCTGCGCTGGTTAGGCCTCAACT
>NW_020678245.1:0-2154 GCF_002925995.2 Terrapene triunguis | reverse complement strand
ATCAGGCCCAGCTGGTCCCTATAAGAGGCTGCGAGCCAGAAGCCCAAACAGTCTCCCTCTGCCTGTAGAGGGAGAAGGGCCTGGCTGCAAGGTGCCAAGCAAGGAACCTAGATTGGAGCAGGGCTGGGGAAGGGCCAGAGGAGCTGGGAGCTCCGGCCTGGAAAGCCCCAGGCTGCAAGCCTGATGACAGGCCAAATAGGTGCAGGGTTGTTGCAGCGGGCAGCCTGTGGGTAGGCAGAGGCAGCAGGTCCGAATCCCTTTGCCTATGAGGAGTGACTTACACTGCAGTCCGCCCCAGTGAGTGGGGGGCCAGATGGGGACTGGCAGTAGCCTAACACTGAGGCGAAGTGGGGATAGTGGATGGGGGTTCCCCTGGGAGGGGGAGACCCTGAGGCTGTGAGGGGTTACTGCCAGGGGGCATCACCCCAGATAACAGGGCACCGGGTCCAGGAGGGACACAGGGGCCAAGTGGTAGTGGTACTCCGGCCTGCAGAGGGCGCTCCAATGGCTGGAGAGCTAATTCCCGGAGACGACCAGCAGGAGGCACCGCAGGGGTGAGTCCTGCACACTTACACATGCATTTAAAAAAAATCTTGCACAGAAAAAAGCTTCTGCTGGGATGTTGCTTCAGGTCCACCTGTTGCCCACCAGAGGGCTCTGTGGTGCTAGAACAGAGCAGCACCTCCCAGCCAGTGAGGGAAGAGAAAGAGTCTGCCTTCTTCACAGCACCTGTCGGGGCAGGTCAGGAGCTGGGGCTATGGGGAGACAGAGAGCATGGGACTGCTGTGGGGCCAGACAGAGGCTCTTAAGGGCTAGTTTGGGAGGATAGACTAGTGCAGGGGCTGAATGGCAGTGGAGGTGCAGGGCCACATGGGGGAGGGAGATGGCTGAGTGGGGGCACAGAGATGAAAGGCTGTGGGTCAGGGCCACATAGGGATGGGGGGAGTGGGTGTCTGTGTGGGGGTGGACAGGGGCAGATGTTCCTGACTGAATGGGAGAGTCCCTCCCTGCAGAAAATCTGTTCCATACTTTACCCACCCATACTCAACAACCCTCCAAGTTCACACCCAGACACATTTTCAGCAATTTCTTCCCTCTCCCTCAACTCCTCCGTTACCCCTGACTCCCCCAAGCCTTTGTAGTGATTCTGAGGGTGTGGGAAATATGGTTCTGTATTATAATTTAAATGAATTATTACTGAGAGTTCTGTATTAATATGTCTCATAAGGAATCATTTTGTAAAAAAACATTTTCTGAATCTTTTTTGTTGTCTGCATTGTTACAGGCATACTGAATGACAGGTATTTTGAAATAAATGACCAAAAATAATTGAAATTGGAGTGATTACATTCTGTTATTTCAGGAAGAGGGATAGTGCAGTGGTTTGAGCATTAGCTTCCTAAACACAGGGTTGTGAGTTCAATCCTTGAGGGGGCCACTTAGACATCTGGGGCAAAATTAGTACTTGGTTCTGCTAGTGAAGGCAGGAGGCTGGACTTGATGCCCTTTCAAGGTCCCTTCCAGTTCTAGGAAATAGGATATCTCCGTTAATTAAAAACAGATAAAATATGTAGAATTTTACACAATTTGAAAATATTTTGAGCAGAATTTTTAATTTTTTGTTGCAGAATTCCCCCAGGAGTAAATTTTGAGTTTGAGTTAGAGCTGAGCTGGAAAAAAGACTATTTTTCCCCCAAGAAAATTTTGACTCACATTAAAATGTTTCCTTTTTATCCATATTTTGGGGTAATTTTTCACAGAAAATGTATCATTTTTCTCTGAAAGCTCAGCTGCCATGATGCTGCCCAGCTGCAGCTGTCTGGATTGCCAAGAAAAATTAGAAGCTTTTCATCTACCTCTTCCTCATAACATAAATGAAGTTTGCACTGATGGAGTCTATGGCTGCACTCTGGGTATGGAAAGGTTTAAACCTCCTGGCCAGTCTAGGGCTGGGGTATTGTCCATCAGCTACGCTAACCAGCCTTCCCATCTCTGTGCAGCCCCCTCCACCCTGTACAACACCCCTTCAGCAACTCCTGTGGGCAGTGGCTACTGTGACAGGTCCTGGTAGCACATCTCTGATGAACCTGTGCTGGCAGGGAGCTGAAGAGGGTCCTAGAGCAGTTGTGGAGGCCCAGAGATTGTGGGTGGGTG
>NW_020678244.1:0-1132 GCF_002925995.2 Terrapene triunguis | reverse complement strand
GTCTGGGGGCAGAGAGGGAATGAGGGCAGAGCTGGGCTGGGGGCAGAGCAGGGGGTGGAATGGAGCTGCAGCTGGGGTCGGAATTGGTCTGTGAGCAGACTGGGAATGAGGGCAGAGCAGGACTGGGGGCTGAATGGGGTTGGAAGTGAAGCTGGGCTGGGAGTGGAGCGGAGCTGAAAGTGTGATGCTCCCGCCCCCATCCCATGTGGGGGCTGGCCCTCCCCCTCCATGTGCTGCCTGAACATTCCTCTGTAGCCTCCTAGAGGGGCACGCCCCACCATTTGAGAACCACTGCCCCAGAAGAGTATTAGCTTTTTTTGCAACTGCATCACATGTTGGCTCATATTCAATTTGTGATCCACTATAACCCCCCAGATCCTTTTAAGCAGTACTACTCTCTAGCCCAGGGGTGGGCAAACTATGGCCCAGGGGCCACATCTGGCCCTCCAGATGTTTTAATTCAGCCCTCGAGCTCCCACCAACTTGCCCCACTCCGCACAACTCCTGGAAGCAGTGGCATGTCCCCGCTCCAGCTCCTATGCGTAGGGACAGCCGGGGGCTCTGCACACTGCCCCCACCCCAAGCGACGGGGCAGCGTGTACTGCCTGGTCGCGCCTCCACGTAGGAGCCAGAGAGGGGACACGCTGCTGGTTCTGGGAGCTGCTTGAGGTAAGCACTGCCCGGAACCTGCACCCCTGGTCCCCTCCCGCGCCCCAGCCCCCTTCCCCAGCCCTGATCCACCTCCTGCCCTCCGAACCCCTTGGTCCTGTTATGTAAAGCCTCCACTCAAATGCAACTGTAAGATCTGTAACTTGTATCCTTAAGTTCTGCAACCTTTTTGCAGACTTTGTAACTTCAGTGATTGTTAGCAGAGCCTTTTAAGTTTTGTAACCTTTGCAAGCTCTGTAACCTTTTCAAGTTACCACTTGTATGAACTTCCAAGCTTTGTAATATCCCATCCCTCAGAGAGTGTGTGAACGAGGGAGTGTGAACAAGGGAGTGTATGTGGGACTGGGCGGAGAGGAGCTGCAAGGAGAGAGGAGCCTGGAGACAGGAGCCAGGTGTGTCTGATATAATCTGCCCTGAGAAGGCAGTCATGAAGTACTGTAAAGAAAAGAAGAACCTGGTATGC
>NW_020678243.1:0-3034 GCF_002925995.2 Terrapene triunguis | reverse complement strand
AGCCCTGGGATGCTACCAATGTAAGGGTGGGACCACGTTCCTCTACTGGCCCCAAAGAAGGGGGTATAAACGCACCCAGAGAGGGGTACCAAGCCCAGCAAGGGAGCTGCAGGCTGAGCCAGAGCCTCAGCGAGAGCAGAAGAACATTTTTTTCTGGGAAGACCTCTTTGTGACAAACTGAGCCCCAAAAGCATTGACAAAAGGTGGTGAGCCGGCCAGAGGGCCGAATTACCAGGCAGAGAGACTGCCGTGGTGCTGGAGTGACCATCGATGGAGGACCAGAGGGCACCTAACAATGAGTAGATTCATTGATTATTGGCATAGTCAGCACGATTGAATTCTCCCTGTCATCCGTGAGGGCTCATCGAAGTCTTGGTTACTGAAGGAAGGTCTGTCCCCAAAAGTGGGATTTCCCATTTGAGTTCCAAGGACTCGTTAAGCAGCCAAAGCAGGGCTCGGGGTTTTTCCAGCAGCTTCTAGAAACCCAACAGAAGCAGAAGGAAGTGCAGACAGTGCTACAGATGCAGCTGGTAATCTTGAGGGAGCAGCAGCAATACCTGTCAGAGATCCTGCAAAGGGAAATCAACCTGCTACGCCCATGGACAAAAAGAGCCGACTTGGAGAGCATGCCGGGGCTGTGCTGAGAAGGTTAGCCCAGGAGAGCAGGGCATGAGAAAGTGTACAAGCATAGCCTAATGCCAAGATGGGAACCAAAATTCTTTGGTTTTGGTGCAGAGAAGCAGGCCATATTGAAAGACCCGGACTGCATAGGAAATTGCTGAGTGGCAAACAAAGGGGCCAGGGCCCCAAGAAGGTAGAAAGAAAGGAGAAGGCGTCCTCTTGGGCAAACACACCTGAGGCAGGCTAGGTGGAGATGGCAGGGATGGCCGTGGACCTTGCAGACCCTCCTCCAACACCCCCGTCAGGTGCTGCAGGGAGGTGAAGGAGGAAATGGTTGGCACAGAGATGAATCAGGCACAAGAGTTGAGCAGTGGTGTATGCTCAGACCCTGATGGAAAAGGTTTTGGGGGATGCAGCAGCAGTAGAAAACAGGCTACAGAAGAAGCTAGTGGCTTCAGAACAAGGCTCTGCAAGCAGTTGTTAATGAGAATGAGTGGCTGCAGGAAGACAAGGATGACCTCTGAGTTCTGGTGAGTACGAGGCTGTACGAGTGCATAGCCGCTAACAGCGACGAGATGGTGAGGGATGAAGATTGGACAAGAGTAGAACTTGCCCCCGGGTTGGGCCAGATTTTAAGGAGGAGGGGGTATATAACATGGTGGCTTGACCTGTGGCTGCAAAGCCTGGAGCTAGGCCAAATTGATGACCAAGTGAGCCCCACCTGAGAGGAAACAAGGGAAAACAGCAGCAAAAGTACAGACACAGACCTAGCTGTTCAGTATACAGCCTTGGGCCAAAACCTGGAGTCTAGGGTAGGACTGGGTTCTCCCACCGTCCCTAAGGAAGGGGACATAGAAGACCATAGAAACCCAATAAGGGCAGGCCAAGCCAAAATCAGGCTGAGGAGGAGCTCCCCATGAGGGTGGAAGGCCTTGTTTCTGTTCAAGACATTTTTGGACTTTGTTTGGAAGGAGCATGACCCATGAAGGAATGGACTAAAGGACAGTCACCTAGTTGGAGGGCTGAGTTCCTAGCCAACAAACTGCAAGAGTGACTATCAACGGGGTTGCTAGCCCAGCTAGGAAGCTGTGACACGAGGCCTGGCCAGGATCTAGAGGTGAGTGAACTCTGGTACAAACCTGCTTCCATTATGGAAACAGCCTGGTATTGAAGAGTGGGTGAGGAGGCCAGGGACATGGGAGGGGTTACTGAGGCTGGGGTGGGGAAGAAGCTGTGGGGCTGGGAGGGGAAGGACATGGCCCAGCTTGTGGGAGGATCCTGCTGGCTGTATCTGGAGCACTGTGTAGCCTCCTCTATGGGAAGTTCCCATGGGTCTGTGGGGCCTGAATCGCTCATGCTCCTTTGTTCTCTTTGGGCTTCACAGGAGATGTCTGGTGAACTGCCCTTGGACTCTGTGCCCAGCACCACTCAGAAATTATTTGCTTCCTTCAAAGAAACAGGCCACAGCTCAGCCTGTTAGGTAGGCTGGAGACTCACACTTCACTCACACACACAACACTGAGGTGGTTTGGGAAGCATAGTAACAAAGAAGAGATTTAAGTGATACTAAGCAAGAGAAAGAGACAAATTTCAAACAGACAATCAAAACAAAACACTTTGTAGTGACTAAAACTGAATCTTAAGAGTCACAATCTTGGCCTTAGCAGTTTCCAGACTAACATTTCAGCTTTCCTAACAGACCTTATTTGATGTCTCTGTATGGTACAATAATTCTCTGTTGAATCCGCTGATTTGATTGCTTTGCCTTTCAGGTTCAGACCCTCTGTTCTCCTTCTGGGGTGCCTGGACCCTGATTGTAACATCTCTCTTCCAGTTTTTGTCCCAGCCTCTTACACAGATGTATGCTGCAGCCAGCCCAGCTCAGAGAGCAGTGGGGACAGATGATCTCATCCTGTCAAACCAAGCAACATGGGTCCCATTGAGGCTTAGATGGAAGATCCCATGCATCTCCTGGAGGTAAGAACCGTTCACTCTTCTGGGCACTTGGGGCTGTTGCAAAAAAGAGGGGGCTCGTGTTACATAGCCTAGTTGTCATCATGACTTTGTTTTTTTTATTCTCAGAGGATGTGTCCGGGATCCTGGAGACTGTTTCCTGCAGGAGGTTTGAGCGGGGAGAGATCACTCCCTGTCATGACCCATGGGTCATTAACCCGGGTCTGCAGGGTTCATGGGAGCAGCCACACTCCAGCAGGCCACCTGGAAGCCTACTAAAAACTGCTTACCTAGGACTTATGAAGTCCAGACCCAGTTTGAGGCTCCATCCCTGAGGCCTATTGGCAGAGTCCCAGAGCAGCTAATCGGCCCCCGGGACCTCCTCAAACCAGCAGCAGGAACAAGAAGCTGTCTGAACACCCGAGCTCCCCCGTCTTCTGGACCATGTGTTAGATGTTCC
>NW_020678242.1:0-1274 GCF_002925995.2 Terrapene triunguis | reverse complement strand
GGCGCACAAAGCTGAGGGGCGCAGAAAGCGGCAGAGAAAAAAAAAAAGCTGCTGGCACAGAGATATTTAGGGTGATCTCCCCGCCGCCCCCCGCGCCTCCCCCGGCCCCGACTTGCTGCCCCCACTCCTTCCCGGGGCCCTGAGCAGAGAGTCACTGTCTCTCCCCTGCAGCTCCATGCTGCCTCCCTGCAGCAACTGCTGCCGCTGGGTCCTAGTGCCCCCGATCTTGACTGCCAGGGCAGACTGACTCTGAGCCTGCCTTTCCCCCTCAGACTGCAGTCACTGCTCCTGCCCCATGCTGGGCAAGGAGGCAGCCCCGTCCCTCACCCCCAGTGAGGCTAGTCAGGGGCAACAGCAGGGGAGGAGGCGCACACAGCACCCCCTGGCACCCACCACGGAGGAGGCGAGAGAGATTCCTGGACCTGAGAGGGGCCTTAGGAGCACATGCAGTGACAGTGGTGGGGGTGAGTGTGCTGCGGGGGGGGCAGGAAAGGGGGGCTCCTCCCCCAGAGCTTGCTGCTGCCGGCAAGGAAAGGGCTGGGGGGAGTCCTCCTCTCTGGCCCCTGTCCTGGAGCAGCCTGCCTGCACCCCAAACTCATCCCCAGCCCTGTCCCACCCCAGAGCCCACACCCCCAGTCAGAGCTTTCACCCCCCACTGCACCCTCAACCCTCTGCCCGAGCCCTGAGCCCCTCCCACACCTCCCATTCCCAGCCTCAGACAGAGCCCTCACCCCTACTCTCGCCCTGAGCCCCTCCCACACTCCAAACCACTCATCTGCAGCCACAACCCACAGCCTTCACCTCTGCACCTCCTCCCATCCCGAAACTCCCTCCCAGAACCTGCACCCCAATCCCCTGCCCCAGCCTAGGGCCTGCACCCCAGACCTCCTCCCTCACCCAAACTCCCTCCCAGAGCCTTGGGCGGGTGGGTGAGGGGGGTGGAGTTTGGGTGGGGGCGGGGTCTGGGCACCACCAAAATTTGACAGGCTGCCTTCATGGTTGCAGAGCCGTAACTAGGTATTTTTGCGCCCAAGGCAAGAATATAAAATTGCACCCTCCCCCAGGGCCGGCTCTTCGGCGGCGGGTCCCTCAGTCCTTCTTGGAGGGAAGGGCCTGCCGCCGAATTACCGCTGAAGAATGAATGAAGCGGCGGCGGTAGAGCCTGTGATTTGGTGGGGGGGTCTAACTCATGATTTTTGACTGCTTGGGCTGGTAAGGTTGCTTCCCAGATGGTCTTTGGTTCCAGTCCAGTTCCAATCCAGAGAGGGACTCAC
>NW_020678241.1:0-4220 GCF_002925995.2 Terrapene triunguis | reverse complement strand
AGACAAAGATTGTAACTTGCTGAATTACGTTTCAGTCACTAGAAAGCTGTTTTTGTTTTGTTTGACTTGTGTCTTCTGTTCTTCCTTATATCACCTACAGATCTGTTCTTTGTTAACAAAACTACTCTGGTTTTATTACAAAGAAGGGCTGTGTATCAAACTGAGAGGTGAAGTCCTCAGCTAAACTAACAGGCTGGCCTGTGTTCTGTCCCTTTGGAACCAGCAAACTCAAAAGACGGTTACTCACTGTTATAACTGTTGTTCTTCGAGATGTGTTGCTCATATCCATTCCAGTTAGGTGTGCGCGCGCCGCGTGCACGATCGTCGGAAGATTTTTACCCTAGCAACCCCCGCTGGGTCGGCTGTGGAGCCCCCTGGAGTGGTGCCTTCATGGCGCTGGATATATACCCCAGCCGACCCAGCGCCCCCTCAGTTCCTTCTTGCCGGCTACTCCGACAGTGGGGAAGGGGGGCGGGTTTGGAATGGATATGAGCAACACATCTCGAAGAACAACAGTTACAACGGTGAGTAACCGTCTTTTCTTCTTCGAGTGCTTGCTCATATCCATTCCAGTTAGGTGACTCCCAAGCCCCACCTAGGTGGCGGGGTCGGAGTGAGACATTGCTGTGTGCAAAACCGCTGACCCGAAAGCAGCATCGTCTCTGGATTGTTGCACCAGCGCATAGTGAGTAGCGAATGTGTGGACCGATGACCACACTGCGGCTCTACAGATGTCGTGAATCGGGACTTGAGCCAGGAAGGCAGTCGAGGAGGCCTGGGCCCTCGTGGAATGGGCGGTGATGCGTGGCGTCGGTACACCGGCCAGGTCGTAACAAGCACGAATACAGGACGTGATCCAAGAGGACAGGCACTGTGAAGAGACCGGTGAGCCTTTCATCCGGTCGGCCACTGCAACGAAGAGTTGCGTCGTCTTCCTAAATGGCTTTGTACGATCAATATAAAAAGCCAGGGCCCTGCGAACGTCCAAAGAATGCAAACGCTGGTCTTGACGAGTAGCGTGCAGTTTCGGATGGAAGACTGGGAGGAATATGTCCTGGTTTACGTGAAAAGGTGAGAGCACTTTTGGAAGAAAGGCAGGGTGGGGGCGAAGCTGCACCTTGTCCTTATGGAACACCGTGTAAGGGGGCTCGGATGTCAGCGCCCTGAGTTCCGAGACGCGCCGTGCTGAGGTGATGGCTACGAGGAAGGCTGTCTTCCAGGATAAGTACAGGAGTGAGCAGGTCGCCAATGGTTCAAACGGAGGCCCTGTGAGCCTGGAGAGGACGAGGTTGAGGTCCCACGTCGGAACTGGCTGCCGTTGCTGTGGGTACAGCCGGTCTAAGCCCTTGAGGAATCTAACGACCATCGGGTTAGAGAAGACCGAAGACATGAGTTCTCCTGGGTGGAAAGCGGAAATAGCGGCGAGGTGAACCTTGATTGAAGATGTCGCCAAGCCTTGCTGTCTTAGGGACAGGAGATAATCCAGAATCAAGGGGATAGGTGCCTGCGAGGGAGACGTAGCTCGTTGCTCACACCAACAGGAGAACCGCTTCCACTTGGCTAGATAAGTGGTCCGCGTAGAGGGTTTCCTACTTCCCAGCAGAACCTGCTGGACGGCCTGCGAGCATTGCCGCTCTGTCCGACTCAACCATGCAGCATCCACGCCGTGAGGTGGAGTGACTGTAGGTCGGGGTGACACAACCGGCCGTGGTCCTGGGAGATGAGGTCCCGACTCAAGGGGAGCGTGATTGGCGTTTGTACTGAAAGCTCCAGCAGTGTGGTGTACCAGTGCTGCCTCGGCCAAGCGGGAGTGACTAGAATCACCCGTGCATGGTTCCTGCGGATCTTGAGCAGCACCCTGTGGACCAGCGGAAATGGAGGAAAGGCGTAGAACAGGTGATCCTTCCATGTTAGAAGGAAGGCGTCTGACCGAGATCCCGGGGCTCGCCCGTGTAGGGAGCAGAATGCCTGGCACTTCCTGTTGGCCCGAGATGCGAAGAGGTCGACCTGGGGAAATCCCCACCTCTGGAAGACGGAATAGATGACGTCCGGGCGAATTGACCACTCGTGCGTCTGGAAGGACCTGCTGAGGCGGTCCGCCAGCGTATTCTGGACTCCAGGAAGGAAGGATGCCGTGAGAAGTATTGAGTGGACGATGCAGAAGTCCCACAGGCGAATGGCCTCTTGGCAGAGGAGCGATGAGTGGGCTCCGCCCTGCTTGTTGATGTAAAACATGGCCGTGGTGATGTCTGTGAGAACCAACACGCAACGGCCCTGTAGGAAGCTGAGGAATGCCTGGCAAGCTAGGCGCACCGCCATCAGCTCTCGGACGTTGATGTGCAGGGCTAGTTGGGCCACGGACCACAGGCCCTGGGTATGGTGCTCCCCGAGGTGAGCGCCCCACCCTAGAGATGAAGCGTCCGTGACTAGGTGGAGGGAGGGTTGTGGGGCGTGAAAGGGCACTCCTGCACAGACCGCCGTGCAATCCGTCCACCAGGTAAGGGAGGCCAAGACCGAGGCCGGAACCGTGACCACCATGTTCAGGTCGTCTCGATGAGGACGGTAAACCGATGACACCCAAGTCTGCAGTGGGCGAAGTCGTAGCCTGGCGTGCCTGGTTACGTAGGTGCACGAGGCCATGTGGCCCAAGAGGGCAAGGCATGTTCTTATGGTGGTAATTGGAAAGGCCCTGAGTCCTTGAATGACGCTTGAGATGGTATGAAAGCGGCTGTCTGGCAGGATGGCTCGGGCACGTCTGGAGTCCAGGATTGCTCCAATGAACTCTATTCTCTGAGTTGGTACTAGAGTGGACTTCTCTCTGTTGAGTAGAATGCCCAGCTCGTGGAAAGTGTGTGTCACTATGTGGACATGAGCCTGAACTTGGTCCCTGGTGCGGCCGCGTACCAGCCAGTCGTCCAAGTACGGGAACAGCTGTATCCCTTGTCGACGAAGGTAGGCCGCGACGACTGCCAGACACTTTTGTGAACACTCTGGGAGCCGAGGACAAGCCGAAGGGAAGGACTGCAAATTGGTAGTGCACCCTGTTTACTACAAATCGCAGGAAGCGCCTGTGGGGCGGATAAATCGCTATATGGAAATAAGCGTCCTTCATGTCGAGGGCGGCGAACCAGTCTCCAGGATCCAGTGAAGGAATGATGGTCCCCAATGATACCATGCGGAACTTCAACTTTACTATGAATTTGTTGAGTCCGCGCAAGTCTAGGATGGGCCGTAGACCCCCTTTCGACTTGGGGATCAGGAAGTAGCGGGAATAAACCCCCCTGCCCCTTAGCTCCGATGGAACCTCCTCTATGGCCCCCATAGCAAGGAGCCCAAAAACCTCCTGTGTAAGGAGTTGCTCGTGAGAAGGGTCCCTGAAGAGGGACGGGGAGGGGGAGTGGGGGGGGGGGCGAGGAAAACTGGAGGGCGTATCCCCTCTCCACCGTGCGAAGGACCCAACGGTCCGAGGTTATATACAACTATCTATACTAATGGCAATGAGAAAGCTAGGGATAGTGAAGAGCAGCTATGCCGCGCTCCACTGTTCCAACGACCGTCAGGGGCGGTAAGAAGGAACTGAGGGGGCGCTGGGTCGGCTGGGGTATATATCCAGCGCCATGAAGGCGCCACTCCAGGGGGCTCCACAGCCGACCCAGCGGGGGTTGCTAGGGTAAAAATCTTCCGACGATCGTGCACGCGGCGCGTGCACACCTAACTGGAATGGATATGAGCAAGCACTCGAAGAAGAATAACTGTTTCGTGAGTGTCCAGTGAGAGGGCCTGGCAGCCACTGGGGAGCGCAGAGCCCGCCCTGGGGGTCTCAGTAGTAGGGTGATTAGCCGCTGGCCGGCGGGGGCGCGGCGGGGCTCGGCAGGGGCCGGGCGGCGCGGAGCAAAGGGCGCTGCGGGGAGCCGCGGAGGGGCTCGATGGCCGGTCCGGGGGCAGCCCCCGCCCTCCGGCCCCTCGCAGCTCCGGTGCGGGCCCTGCGCAGAGCGGGCTGAGGTGTTTGGCCCCGCCCGGGTTACTGCAGAACTGCCGGTCTAGACACCCGCCCCCTTCCCCCGCCCAGCGCGCCCCGGCCCTGCCCCGAGCCCGGCAGCCCCGACACTGCCGGGGGCAGCGCAGGGATTTACCTGGGGAGACGGTGACTTCCACAGTGTCCCTGAGATCAAACCCAGTTCTCACTACCCCGCAGTGGTACGTGCCGGCGTCTGCCCGTG
>NW_020678240.1:0-3804 GCF_002925995.2 Terrapene triunguis | reverse complement strand
TTATGTCTGTATAGATGTGGTTGTGAAATCCTCACTTCTGTATTGTTTTGTATGTTTATTTGCATGATCTCTGTCTGGTTCTGTAATTGTTTCTGTCTGCTGTATAATTAATTTTGCTGGGTGTAAACTAATTAAGGTGGTGGAATATAATTGGTTAAATAACCATGTTACAGTATGTTAGGATTGGTTAGTTAAATTTCAGTAAAATGATTGGTTAAGGTATAGCTATGCAGAACTCAAGTTTTACTATATAGTCTGCAGTCAGTCAGGAAGTAAGGGGGGAATGGGAACAGGGATGGCTCTGTGGTGTCAGAGCTGGGAAGGGGGACACTGAGGAAGGAAACTGGAATCATGCTTGCTGGAAGTTCACCCCAATAAACATCGAATTGTTTGCGCCTTTGGACTTCGGGTATTGTTGCTCTCTGTTCATGCGAGAAGGACCAAGGAAGTGAGAGGGTGAAGAAATAAGCCCCCTAACAGCACCCACCAAGATTTGCCTTTGTATTGTTGTCATCAGCAGGTAACGCACGTAGGCCCCAATCCTGGTGAGGCGGGGGCCAATGGGAGGTTGGCCTTTGAGCTCAGTGGGGACAGGTCTTGCCCCCATTGTGTATCTAGGTAGGCAAATGCTTCTGAGCACTGTAGTGTCTAAGCACACGCAGGATGAGGTGAGTCAAATGGAGGTGGGATGTTAGATGGGGTGGGATCTGAGTTACTACAGAGAATTCTTTCCTGGGTGCTGGCTGGTGAGTCCTGCCCACATGCTCAGGGTTTAACTGATTGCCGTATTTGGGGTCGGGAAGGAATTTTCCTCCAGGGCAGATTGGCAGAAGCCCTGGAGGTTTTTCGCCTTCCTCTGCAGTGTGGGGCACGGGTCGCTTGCTGGAGGATTCTCTGCACCTTGAGTTCTTTAAACGACGATTTGAGGACTTCAGTAACTCAGACATAGGTTAGGGGTTTGTTACAGGAGTGGGTGGGTGAGATTCTGTGGCCTGCATTGTGCAGGAGGTCAGAGTAGATGATCATAATGGTCCCTTCTGACCTTAAAGTCTATGAGCTACGGCCAGGTCACACCAACTGGGGATCTGCTCACTGACTCCAATGGAGCGGCGGCTGATTGACTCCAGCTGAGGATCTGGCCCAAAGAGTTTAAGGCTGATATTTTCCAATCATGACTAGGTGATTTGGACACACAATTCCCATTGAATTTAGTTTGAAAACATCAACCTAAGTGACCTGCTCAGTGCCACACAGGGAGTCTGGGGAAAAGCCAGGAACTGAACTGTGAGTTCCAAGGGCCAGTCAAATGCCTCAAACACACGCTCAGCCGTCATCTCCCCGCTGGGGTCAGAGGGTGAGGGTCTCTGGCCTGTGCTATGAACAGAACAGACTATAACACAGTGGTCCCTTCCGGCCTTAGAACAGCCGGGAATCCATGAGTCTCCTAGCGAAACTGTGATCCATGGCTGTTCAAAACAATCGTTTAGCATTAAGTGTCCTGCTCCTCAATGAAAATTGCAACCTCTGCTTTTCCCAAATGAACAGATTAAGGAAGAGTTTAGCACATGCTAAGATTTGATCAATTGATTTGTGGCCAACATTTTCAAATTTGGGGACCTAAAGTTGTTAATAATTAGGCTGGAATTAGGCACCTAAATCCGATTGAATTTCAATGGGATTTGGACATCTAGCTTCTATAAAGCTGCTTTCAAAGTGCCAAATTTAGCTCTCATCTGGTACAACTGTAGACCTGAGCCCCAGCCCCATTTGGGGAAACCGAGGCACAGAGAGGGGCTGGGTCACACTTTGAAAATCATCTAATCCCAGTGTCCAGAGGGGCAGATTTTTAAAGGTATTTAGGTCTTTTGTGGAATTTTCACAAGTGCTTAAACAAGTTAGGTGCCTAACTCCCCTAGAAATGAATAGCAATTGGGCATCCAAATCCCTTAGGCAGTTTGAAAATCTTAACCTCAATGTGTCTGTTTTAGTCTGTTTTTTTTTTTTCAGGATTGCTGGGCAGCCCTGGCTCCCAGACAGGTCACTGAAAAATGCAGGTGTCCAACACACCTACAAGTCTGGTCACTTTGATTAATAGGGATTTTTGCTGGCTACCTTTAGGCACCTGAGTTTGAAAACTTTTGCCTAAGTGATTTGTCTGAGGTCACAAAGGAAGTCAGGGCCAGCTCCAATATTAAAGCTAAGGTCTCTGGATCCTCATCACGTGCTCCAAACTATTATGATGAATTCTTCTTCTTCTCCAAACTTACACCAGTGAGACCAAGGTTAGAAACTGACCTCTGGAGACAAATCAGGGTCTCAGATGCCCCAATGTAGAGCTGCATTAGCCCCACTTAAGTCACAGGGGTTAATTCTAATTCACACTATGAAGACCCAGAACTATAACAGAAGCTTAAACATTTTTGGTGATATATTACTCTGTGTATATGTGAGGAAGGGGGAATTTTTGGTGATATTTTTATGACCCCGCTACGTGCCTCGGTTTCCCCTATCTGGCGCGTGGTTACTCAGTGGGGGGGAAAGGACAACGTGTGTTTTCAGGAAAGACTAAAAGACACAGGAGTGTGTGTGTCAGCTCCCTGTCTGGGTGGCATGAAGAGTCGTTAAGGAACTGGTTGAAACTGACCAAGAGGAACAAGGGGGCCAGAAAGACAATGCCAGTGCTGCCTGGATTCCCCCTCTTCTCACAGGGAAGCTGAGCAAAGACACCCCCTCCCCCCAATCTGGAGAATGAAGGACTGGGAAGGGGTGAGCTGGGGGGTCAGAGGTGACTTCTGGACGCGCTCTCTCTCTCTCTCTCATAGGAACTGACTACGGAGGTCAGACAGACAGACACAGCCTGGACACGGGGTTCACTCCGGCTCGGCGGGGCCCCGGGCTGACCAGAACAGATGACGTTTTCACCTTGATTTCTCTGTACTAACCTAAGAGCTTTCTAGACTGTGTCCACGTGACTAATAAACCCGACTGTTTCGCAAACGTTGCCTGAGTGTCACTGCGAATCCTGGGGGAGGCGCTCGGGTCCCTGCCAAGTGGACACATCTCTCCCAGGAGTCTGGCTCCGCTGGACAGAGCTCACAGGATGAAGCAGGGGGGCTGGAGCCCTAGAGGGTCAGACCAGGAGGTGGTGAGGCCACGTGGCCTCCCCTGAAGGGAGAGTGAGACCCTTTGGGGGTCTGGCCCATCAAAGGGAGTCCTCCAAGGGACTGGTCCAAAGCTGGGGGCGCAGCACCTATCCTGTGGATCTGGGACAGTATGTGTGTGAGGCTGTTCCCCCTGCCGGAGGCTCTGGGATCTGCTGTGTATTTGTGTGTGTGTGTGTGTGTGTGTGTGTGGTGTTGTCCCCTGCTGGAGGGAATGAGACCTGCTCAGTGTGTGGGTGCAGGTGCATGCATCCCTGCTGTCCTCTTCTCTTGCTCAGTGTGTGGGGATGGGGTGCGTATTTCCCTTCTGCGCCCTCTTGGAAGGAAGGACACCTATTCTTTGTGAGTGTGTGTGGGGAGAGGGGGGGAGTGCATGCTGCTTTGTGATGCATGGAGACAGCTCAGTTCTGGCCCTGGCCTGGCCTGGCAGGGGCTGCTGCAGCTCAGAACTCCACAGAAATACCAGAGCTCTGAGGATGCAGGGCCTGGGCCAGGCTCCTTAGCCTGCGTGCTGCAGCCAGGAGGGGAATGCTGCAGGAGGAGAGCTGTGGATCACAACAGTGGTGCATTGACAGAGCTCTGTGGGGGGTGGGTGGGGCGGTGAACTTGGATCGCAGAGGGTCAGGATGGAGGGGAATCATCA
>NW_020678239.1:0-1068 GCF_002925995.2 Terrapene triunguis | reverse complement strand
AAGGCCTGTGTAGAAAGGAAAAGAAGATCTTGAGAGTGGGAGTGGCCATCAAAGTTAAGTATTTGCTGAAGGGTTTGATGGTCAGAAGTACTTGTGCTGTTGAGGCTCCTTGTTTGGGGATTGGAGTCCTCTAAACTCTGCCTGTTCTTAATGGGCACGTGAGGGGTGGGTGGGAGCTTGTTGTATGGAGGGAGTGTGTGTTTCCCATGAGGGAAGGTTGATTGCTGTCAGAGTGACCTGTCTGTAACTAGAGATGCTCCATTCTCAGTTCTTCTCTCTTACACAGCACTGGGTTTGCATGACAGGTCACCACTTCACCTCTTGTCTGTCTTCTACATGGTTGTGGTTTTCCGAGGAGGATGTAAGCATTCTAGTTAGCGATGGGTCCCTGTTTTGGTGGGACATGGGGAGGACTAGCAATACGTGGATGAGAGTGTCTGGGGTGGGAGTGGGGGTGTAATGTGTAGTAGATGTTCCTTCTCTTCAGGAAGTAGTATGCAGGTGAAGTCATCTTTTGTATTGTGTAGTTGGGAGTTTTGTGAGTAGGTTTTCAGTCAAGCTTTCTTTGTATTTGCAGATGTGTCCAGATCTGGTACTGTGGGGCGTGACTACTTTTCTTTGACTGTCACGGCATTGCTGTATGGATGTTGACATATGGGAGCGAAGGCCTGTGTAGAAAGGAAAAGAAGATCTTGAGAGCGGGAGTGGCCATCAAAGTTAAGTATCTGTTGAGAAGTTTGATGGTCAGAAGTATTTGTGCTGTTGAGGCTTCTTGTGTATGGATGGGAGTCCTCTAAACTGTGCTTATTCTTAATGGGCATGTGAGGGAGCTCACTGTATGAATGGAGTGTGTTTCCCCTGGAGGAATGCTGATTGCTGGCAAATTTTTTCTGTCTAACTAGAGATGCTCCGTTCTCAGTTCTTCTCTCTTACATGGCACTGGGTTTGCATGACAGGTCACCACTACCTCCTTTGTCCATCTTCTACATGGTGGTGGTTTTCTGAGGAGGATGTGAGCATCCTAGTTAGCGATGTCTCCCTGTGGCGGAGGGAAAGGGGGAGGGCCAC
>NW_020678238.1:0-1032 GCF_002925995.2 Terrapene triunguis | reverse complement strand
TACACACAGAAGTAAGTGAGAGTTCACAAGATGGAGTCTGGGGGTTCTGCTAGGCCCAGAGCAAAAGAGCTTCATCGACAATTTGGTCTTCCACTCTCCCGAGTTACCTGGTAGCTATGCCTAGGGGGGGTCCCCAACAATCCCTCCTTTGAGAACACTCAACAAACCTTTGTGAGAGTTTTCTCATACTCTAAAGACAGAATGCGATTAAGCTCCATACAATCAGGATCATCAATGAGAGGATATAAGGGAACCTCTGGAGAGGGGGAGGTACAAATCTTACATATGAGCACTTTACAGCAAATGACCAAAAGAATAAGAACAAAACATATTACAACACCTGTGAGCAAGATGCGAACAATGCTTCCCCTTACATCCCCTAGTTCCCCTAAACCAGGTATCCAACCCCAAGGGAATCCAAAATAGTGGGTTCCCCTTCCTGGGCCTTCCACTGATTAAAGGCCCGTTCAGCTGACAAGATGTGCGTGTTAATGTCCTGTGAAAACGCTGGGACATAGGTACAACACTCTTCTCCAATAAGGGCACAGACCCCGCCTCGTGAGGCTAACACATAATTTAGGGCCTGACGGTTCTGTAAAGCCAGCAGTCGAAGCTGGTACAGCTCAGAACTTATGCTTTTCTCTATGGCTAGGGTATCATTGGCAAACTGGGTGAGAAATTTAGACAGTTTTCTGTAAAGTTGGGCTAGTCGTCCCACCCCATAGGAAGGGAGGGCTATCATCCCAAACCTGTCTCTTTCACTGATTGGTTCTATGGTAGCTCTTAAGGACCGATAGTACCTGGGACGACCGGAGGGAGCCTTGGGTAGAATGCGGAGGGGAGGAGCAAGATAGCCTTTGTAACAGCTACCATGCCAACCATTAGGAAGCCATTTGTAGGCACTAATACCACAAACCCAAATACCCAGAGTACAATAAGAATTATTGACACTAAACAAGTCAAAAAATAACAAGACCAAATACATAGGCCAGGTCCGCCTTCTGTGAGAAAATAAAACCAATGTTCAGGGTT
>NW_020678237.1:0-4953 GCF_002925995.2 Terrapene triunguis | reverse complement strand
AAATTTAATGTGGATAAATGTAAAGTAATGCACACTGGAAAAAATAACCCCAACTATACGTACAATATGATGGGGGCTAATTTAGCTACAACTAATCAAGAAAGAGATCTTGGCCTCATCGTGGATAGTTCTCTGAAGATGTCCACGCAGTGTGCAGTGGCAGTCAAAAAAGAAAACAGGATGTTAGGAATAATTAAAAAAGGGATAGAGAATAAGACGGAGAATATCTTATTGCCCTTATATAAATCCATGGTACGCCCACATCTTGAATGCTGCGTACAGATGTGGTCTCCTCATCTCAAAAAAGATATACTGGCACTGGAAAAGGTTCAGAGAAGGGCAACTAAAATGATTATGGGTTTGGAACGGGTCCCATATGAGGAGAGATTAAAGAGGCTAGGACTTTTCAGCTTGGAAAAGAGGAGACTAGGGGGATATGTTAGAGGTATATAAAATCATGAGTGGTGTGGAGAAAGTGAATAAGGAAGTTATTTACTTGTTCCCATAATATAAGAACTAGGGGCCACCAAATGAAATTGATGGGCAGCAGGTTTAAAACAAATAAAAGGAAGTTCTTCACACCTTGCCTGAGGAGGTTGTGAAGGCTAGAACTATAACAGGGTTTAAAAGAGAACGAGATAACCTCTATGAATCTAAGTCCATTAATGGCTATTAGCCAGGATGGGTAAGGAATGGTGTCCCTAGCCTCTGTTTGTCAGAGGGTG
This sequence comes from Terrapene triunguis, assembly GCF_002925995.2. Classification (NCBI taxonomy): domain Eukaryota; kingdom Metazoa; phylum Chordata; order Testudines; family Emydidae; genus Terrapene; species Terrapene triunguis. Next base: position 4,228 of record NW_020678237.1, on the reverse strand, counting down.
GTGATGGACGGCAGGAGAGAGATCACTTGATCATTGCCTGTTAGGTTCACTCCCTCTGGGGCACCTGGCATTGGCCACTGTCGATAGACAGGATACTGGGCTGGATGGACCTTTGGTCTGACCCATTATGGCCATTCTTATGTTCTTGCTACATTTTCAAACACCTTTGTGCTTTCTCCCATGCTGTCCCTCACGCTCCCTGTAAATGTCCACAAAACCACCTCATTATCCTCCTTCAATACCCGCCTCAAACTCTCCTTTGACATGATCCCAACAACAAACCTGACAACGGTTGGGCCACTGGTGTGCCGAGACCACTGCCTGTCATGCCGAGCAGTATTGTCTCATCATGTCCTTGTCCTCCCCGTCTGTCTGTCTCCATCCAGCTGTTGTGCCTTGTCTTATACTTAGATTGTAAGCAGGGGCATGGACCATCGTCCTGTTCTGTGTTTGTACAGCTCCTAGTACACTGGGGTCCTGATCCGTGACTGCGAGTCCTAGGCACTGTGATAATACAAATAAGGAATAATAGTAAGAATCAAGGAGTGTAAAGCTCAAGTGAAAGACTCACCCTGCAGCAGGCGTCACTAAAGGAGAGTATTTCCCAAATGCAGCTTTTTCTGGATTCCCTTTGCTGCTATGGAGGCCTTTGGGCTTTCTCTCTGCTTCCCTGCCTTGTACATAGGCTGGAGTGAAGTCATCATCCTGTGCTGATGACATCACCGGCTGTTGCCAGGGACACTAGAGTGATGTCACAGAGTTGCCATTGTGACTACACAGCAAGGTTTAATCAGAGGGGCAGCTAGGCTGCAAAGGAGTGAGAGGCTGGGGTGTGTATGTTTTCACTGCTGCTGCCCAGGCTGGGCCTGTCCTGTGGATAAAGGACAGCAGTATCCAGGGCTGCCACTACAGCGCCTTTCACCAGCCCTAGGCCAGGGATGCAGAGACTCATTCGTTCTCTGGCAGCCGTTAGCCATTCTCCTTTGGGAGCGGAGGCTCCCACCTGCTCCCAGGAATGCTCGCCTTCCTGCAGCGAACCCACCGATTCTGAGACGGCTGGAAGCAAATGCGCTGGCTACTTCCATGTGCTTGAATTGCAAGGACATGATGGGAGCCAAACAAACACAAACCATATGGCTGACGCCAGGGGGCCTGGCTAATGTACCCACTAGCTCTCCGTGGGATCCCCCCACCAGCTTTCCGTGATGCAGAGGCCAAAAGGCAGGGGAGGAATTTCCGCCCATCAAGAGCTCCCCGCCTAATGCTGGGTCATTAGACAGCAGCCTGTGACCCTGGAAATCTCTCCGCGTTTTTACATGGCCATCAGGGAGATGAATGTTCAGTCCATGCTGTGGGAAGGGTCCAGTAGGAGAGCTGAGAGCTGCCCCGGGTCTGTGGGCAGAGTGCTCGGCCACAGCCATACGAGAGGCAAAAGGACAGGCAGAGCATTATGTATTAACCAACAACCCCAGAGCCCCAGCCGCACGTTGCAGCCTGCTGACCACCCTCGTGCTGCGCCAACCTGAGCCAGCAGGACCTGCCAATGCAGCCAGGCAGCAGTCGTGGAGTTGAGGGTGAAGACGGGTAACCAGAGTTCACCCACTTCTCAGCTGGGGACTACGGAGTTGAGGTTAGGTTAGTTCTGCTTTTAGCACTGCCCCACTGCTCTGCAGCAATGAGCATAGGAAGGCAAGACTCAGTTCCTGACCCCAATGACACCTCACCCGGACCCCCACACAGAAGCTCCTCAGACCAAACAGCCCTCGTCTCACCTTTGCAGACCAAATGTCTCCCCCAAGAGTCATTCGTTCTCCCTGCCCCATAACTCCCCTGCCCTACACTCCATATCTGCCTTTCCCCCCACGCTTTCTGTGCTCCGTTCTTCACTCCAGTACGTGGAGGGTTTCATTTTCCTGGGGGGCTAGGTCTTCCCCCTTCACTCCATGTTTCTGTCCAGTGCTCAGCAGGGACAGCTGGGTGTGGTGCCCTCTGAACCGTATCAGTGTTTTGGCCAAGACAGACGGAGGATGGGGACAGTGCTCACCCCGGAACAGAGGGGGCCCCTCAGGCTTCTGGTCGGGTTCCCCCCAGCCAAGCCATGCCCAGCGGGTTAGTGCCCAAAGCAATTTGCATACCAGGAAAGGCTTTTCTCACCCACTGGGGGCCTGTAATGGGGTTAGAGATGGCCGGGCAGGGTGTGGATGCAAGAGAGACGGGGTGAAAGGTGCTGGGGTTTGGAAAGGGCTTAGCAGCATGGCTGGAGAGCAAGAAAGCTTCCCTTTCTGTGCCTGACCTTCAAGGACGCCAGGTTCGAGCAGGGATGACTCATGGCTCCCAGTGGGCTCTCAGGCAGGGCCTGGACGGGAAGCATTTCTCACCATGCCAGGGGCCTGCAGGGAGGAAACTTTATTCCCCACACAAATGATATGGTTCAAGTATTTTATTGTTGATTAAAGGCCCAGCCATTGTCCCCGTCCAGGATCCCCTGCTGCCTTCTGTCCAAAGACACCAGTTCTGTTCCGACAGGCTCTGAGCTCGAGCTCCTCTTTCTTGTGCCACACACACAATTGTGCACCAGCCCATCTGGCATGTGCGAGGGCTTCCCACTGAGACCAGTGACAGCCCCACACCACGCACCCAGTGTGGTGCAAAGGAGCTCTCCAGATTGCAGCAGTTGGACAGTCAGAGAAAGGACAGACAGAGCAGAAATGATTCTTGCTCCAGAGCCAGATCTGACGGGCCTGCCCACTGCCCTGCATCACAGGGAGCGTCTCGGCAGGGTTCTCCATGTGTAAGGGGGACAGTACAGTGATCTGAGAGGGAGCGGTGGCTGCAGAAGGACCAGCAGGTGTGCAGGAACATCTTGAGCCACTGCATGAGAGAATCCAGTTAGGTTCCCTCTGGGACCTTCCATACTCCCAGGGCTGCCACTGCAGGCTTGCCTTTGTGTTGCACCATAGAAGGAAGGGAGTGGGCTCTGGGACTAGGCGTGAAGGCAGTATGCAGGCAGCTGTGCTGGGCTGGGCCGTGGAATGAACTCCCCCCCGGAGCAAAGGACCGTCCCAAGCCTCACCACCTTCTGCTCCAAGTTCCAGGCACACTTCTCCAACAGGCCTTCTCTCCCAGAAACACACAGCAGCTGCAGGTTTAGTAAACCCAGCCAAAGCCTACCAGAACTAACCCCTCCACAGCACCCACACTTCTCCCCAAGGCAAGAGGAGGAGATGGAAAACAAGCCACATGGGACAGATGGCAGCTACCTCTGGGGAAGGTGGTTCATGACCTCTCATAGAATAGAATAGAGAACACAGAGCTTGTGCTGGGAAGCAGGTGGCTGTGTTGGGATGCAGAGGGCTGGGAATTGGCGGCTGGGCTGGGATGCAGGTGGCTGGGTTGGGATGCAGGGGGCTGTGAACATAAGAACATAAGAACGGCCGTACCGGGTCAGACCAAAGGTCCATCTAGCCCAGTATCCTGTCTACCGACAGTGGCCAATACCAGGTGCCCCAGAGGGAGTGAACCTAACAGGCAATGATCAAGTGATCTCTCTCCTGCCATCCATCTCCACCCTCTGACAGACAGAGGCTAGGGACACCATTCCTTACCCGTCCTGGCTAATAGCCATTAATGGACTTAACCACCATGAATTTATCCAGTTCTCTTTTAAACTCTGTTATAGTCCTAGCCTTCACAACCTCCTCAGGTAAGGAGTTCCACAAGTTGACTGTGCGCTGCGTGAAGAAGAACTTCCTTTTATTTGTTTTAAACCTGCTGCCTATTAATTTCATTTGATGACCCCTAGTTCTTGTATTATGGGAATAAGTAAATAACTTTTCCTTATCCACTTTCTCCACATCACTCATGATTTTATATACCTCTATCATATCCCCCCTTAGTCTCCTCTTTTCCAAGCTGAAGAGTCCTAGCCTCTTTAATCTCTCCTCGTATGGGACCCGTTCCAAACCCCTAATCATTTTAGTTGCTCTTTTCTGAACCTTTTCTAGTGCCAGTATATCTTTTTTGAGATGAGGAGACCACATCTGTACGCAGTATTCGAGATGAGGGCGTACCATGGATTTATATAAGGGCAATAATATATTCTCAGTCTTCTTCTCTATCCCCTTTTTAATGATTCCTAACATCCTGTTTGCTTTTTTGACCGCCTCTGCACACTGCGTGGACATTTTCAGAGAACTATCCACGATGACTCCAAGATCTTTTTCCTGAC
>NW_020678236.1:0-1844 GCF_002925995.2 Terrapene triunguis | reverse complement strand
TGCTCCCCACAAAGCCAGTCAGGACTTTGGGGAGCCTCCTCTCCCTCGGAGCAGACTGTCTTCAGGGCAAGAAGCTCACACGGCTTTACCTTCCTGGGTCTCTCCTTGGAGCATTCAGCATATGCCCCTCCGTGCGCTTCCCACAGCGAGTCCCCCCAGGTGGGGTCCTGAGGAAGCCAGAGGATCCTGCACGCACCCCCACTTCGCAGTCAGACGTGACTCTTAGCCAGCCAGTAAAACAGAGGTTTATTAGATGACAGGAACACAGTCTAAAACAGAGCTTGTAGGTACAGCAAACGGGACCCCTCAGCCGGGTCCATTCTGGGGCCCAGCGAGGCAGACAACTCCGTCTGCACTCACTTCTGGTCCCCTGCCAGCTCCCAACTGAAACCCCCCTCCAGCCCCTCCTTTCTGGCCTTTGTCTCTTTCCTGGACCAGGAGGTCACCTGATCTCTTTGTTCACCTTTAGCTATCCCCTTGCAAGGGTGGAAGGGCCCTGGCCATTTGTTGCTAGGAGACAGATTGTCAGCCATTTATGCACACTGGAGACTTAAGAAATGCATAGGGGAAACTGAGGCACCCACACAGTATTCAGAGGAAACATTAAGAACGGTCCCACTTTGTCACACAGCCCCAGCGCTGCGTGCTCGGAGCTGGCCTCATGGAAGGGCTCCCTGTAGAGTGATTAAGGGTCTGGGTCTCTAGCAGTTAGGCCGCTGGGCATTTTAAGCCAGCAGGAACTAGTCCATGCCAGCTGCAGGTGACTAGTCACCCGGGATCCCCTGTCCTGTGGCACTGGTCTGGTTAGATTTGTAAATGGAGAACCAGTCCTTGCCCACCTCGATGATGTGGTGTTTGTGTTTCCCATGCCAGGGCCATGGTTTCGGTCAGTTTCCAGGAGCGTTGCTGGATTTTCCACAAGCTGATGGCCATCCTCAACTGCAGGGATGATAGGCGGTACATCCCGGCCATGGCGTTCTTCATTCAGGTGAGCCTCACCGGCGGGTGAGAGTCGTGAGAACAGCCCTAGCCCAGCGGTGACTGTGGCATGGGGCTGACCTATGGCCAGGGGTGGCAGGTTTGTAGAAATTTTGGTGGTGACCAGCGGAGCCCGCCCCTCCAAACTCTGCCCCCCCAAACCCTGCCCCCAACCTGCCTAAGTCTCTGGGAGGGAGTTTGGGCGGGGGGGAGGAGATCTGGGGTACAGGCACTGGGCTGGGGTAGGGGATTGGGGTGCAGGAGGGGTGAGAGGTTGGGCCCTGGGAGGGAGTTTGGGTGGGGAAGGGGCCTGGGGTGCAGGCTCTGGGATGGAGTTTGGGTGCTGGGTGCAGGCTCCAGGCTGGGGCAGAGGGTGGGGGTGCAGGAGGGGGTGAGGGGTGCAGGCTCTGGGAGGAGTTTGGGGGCAGGAGGGGGTGTGGAGGGAGGGGGTACAGGCTCTGGGAGGGAGTTTGGGGACAGGAGGGGGTGCGGAGGGAGGGGGTGCAGGCTCTGGGAGGGAGTTTGGGGGCAGGAGTGGGATGTGGGAAAGGGGTGGGGGTGCAGGCTCTGGGAGGAGTTGGGAGGGTGCGGCGCTTACTTGGGGCTCCTAGGCAGGGCAGGCCTGGGGGCCTCCGTGTGCTGCTACCCCCAGGCACTGCCCGCGCAGCTTCCTACTGGCTGCAGGGGCGCTTGGGGTGGGTGTGACGCAGTAGGGAGCGGGGTGGATTGACCTGGGTATGTCGGTTAGTTTTACTGGACTGTCTGCATGGGGGATGGGAAAGCAGGGGATGACTTGAGGTGAGGGACAGTACCTGAGCTTGTAACCTGAGCCAGGAAGGGGGGTGGGGCGAGTCGACACCTTTGCC
>NW_020678235.1:0-2055 GCF_002925995.2 Terrapene triunguis | reverse complement strand
TTTCCCAGGTCACTGGGTGGGGGCTCGAGCTGGTTCTGTGTCACGCTGTTGGAAAGGGACCCCTATGTACTGAACTCGGCTCTTGCTGCTATCAACTTGGCCTGGCAGAAGGGTTACAAATGTAAATGAAAAACAATGCACTTTGGGAACCATTTCTGGACTGCAGTTCATCATCAAGCTGCTGGAACTCTGACCCCTCTGCACGACCGTGACGTGCAGAGGCATTGCCGGGAACCCCCAGACGAATGACTCCTGACTGGCCATTGGAAATTTGTCTGTATATTGGGAGTGGTGAGCATAAGAGATGTTCTTGGTATATGTATTCTATGTGTGTTGCTAATAAATAGATGTTTAGAGCACAACTGTGTAAGGCTCTTTCGCTGGGAAAAGGTTTTGCAGACCTGTAGAGCCATGAGCCTCAAGAGAAAGGGCAGGTACTTAAATTGACCAGATTTCTTCCTGAGCCCCATGGGTAAGGATAGGTGCCTTACACCCTGAGCCCTCAGAAGGGAAAGGATGGGGGTGCCTAAATTGATTGGGTCATGCCTTGAGCTCTTGGTAGGGTTTAGGCGAGGTGCCCTAAATGCTCTGCTTATAGCATTTAAAGTAGTCAAGCAGGAGGTGGGAATCCAGGATTCAATTTCCCCCTCTCTCTCATGGGGAGAAAGGATCTGAACAAAAGTCTCCCATATCTCAGGAGAGAGCTCAAACCACTGAGCTAGGAATAGGCTCGGTAAAAGTCAATTGTTACTTTTTAAATAATTTTGATGGATAATATTGATGTTTATTTTTAAGAAGGTTTTTATTATTTTTCGTCAATTTAAATTTTCACCATTGCCCATAAATACGGATTTTGAGCGTTTTTTAATCTATTTGAATTTTCACCATTGTGGAAAATTCTGGGGGGTTGTCAGACAATGTGTGTGGGGGTGAGAATTATTTCATGACATTAGACATTGAGATTCCAAATGTAAAAGCTTTATAACAGTGAAAACACAAATGTCACCAACTCATGATTCATAGACTTTAAGGGCAGAAGGGACCCATCATGATCATCTAGTTTGAATGCCCCAGCACGCTCTTCAAACTAAGTTTTCCCTTCCTTAGCTTGCATGTGGCGGCCCCACTGTCTACTCAGGTTTGTCCCTGGCTCGTGCCCCATTTTGGAGGGGGAACGAGGCCAAAATTGGTGCTGTGACCCACATGGCACAATGCTACTCACTCAATTTTGGCCCCAGAGGACCCCCCCACCCCTACTGTCATAATGTCATAATCCTGAGACGGCAGAGCACCAGTCCCAAAACCAGACTAGTTGGTGCTTCACCGCTTACATCGGGGTAGGCAACCTATGGCATGCGTGCCGAAGGCGGCACGTGAGCTGATTTTCAGTGGCACTCACACTGCCCCGGTCCTGGCCACCGGTCCGGGGGACTCTGCATTTTAATTTAATTTTAAATGAAGCTTCTTAAACGTTTTAAAAACCTTATTTACTTTACATACAACAATAGTTTAGTTATATATTATAGACTTATAGAAAGAGACCATCTAAAAACGTTAAAATGTATTACTGGCACACGAAACCTTAAATCAGAGTGAATAAATGAAGACTCGGCACACCACTTCTGAAAGGTTGCCGAACCCTGGCTTACATCCAGACACGGCATGGGGGGTTGCTGCTGTCAGTGCCCACATGGGGGAGCCAGCCGGGAGAGGGAAAGAGGGAAACTGGGCGGGGGTGCAGACATGAGGGGGGTTTGCTTAGAGCCCAGTGATGGGTTAATCCGGCCTTACAAATAACCAGAGGAACCTAGTGGCAAAGCACTGACATCTACAAGGCCTGAGTTAGGGGAGCAGAACTTGTAGCTCCAGCCCAGGTCTAGTAGCCAGTGAGCCTGGTGTGGAGACAAGAGACCATCTCTGACAAATTGCTCCCTGTGCCAATCTCTTACCAGAGGGAATCACACACACAGAGTCAGTGTTACCGAGAAATGTGTCTCCTGCTGCTCCCAGTTCCGGGCAGCATCTCTAGGACCAGGACCCATTACCCCCGTGTCC
>NW_020678234.1:0-4036 GCF_002925995.2 Terrapene triunguis | reverse complement strand
GCTTAAGCATAACATTTCAGCATATCAATCTGCTATTACATGCAATTACTATTATCAGTAAGCTTAAAACAGCACATTTCTTTCACTGTCTCACACCCCAAATATTGCTGGGTGGTTTGCAGACAGGAACAAGGCAAGTACTTAACAGACCTTGCATTTCCGGGGCAACGGCCAGGCAGAAATCAGATTGATTTAATACTTCTGCCAGGTGGACCCAAATGTCTTGTAATGTGGTGTCATTAACATACACACAGCTGTCGTTACCTTAAGAAAGTAAGTGTCCTGTCAGGTGTAATCCCAGGAGCACTGACTAAAAATCGATTGGGCATACCAGGAGGTCTAATTTCCCAGATGTCTTGGTGAATTACCCAATCCCACATGCATCCTCCCCATGGACCTGGCAGGATTCGGTATGTGGGAGCCCACACCCTCTGAACCGGTCCATATGCTTGGAAGGAGCACTGAAAACGTCTGCACTTCCACCCAGAAAGTCTCCAAGTATGTCTCCATGGCCACAGATCAGATGGTACTCCTGATGTGTCTGTAAGGGCAGTGGGCCAAGCCTGATGCTCTAGATCATTCCGAATGGCCATTAGCTGGTCATTCAGGAAATCCTGAATTTCTAAACATGCTAGATCCCACTGCAATGCCTTCCCAGCCTCAGTGATATTCAATACCATCTCTGTCAGCAACTTCTGGGTCATTGTCTGTATTTGGATGTGTTACAGGGGTAATAGTGTAATGGAGGAGATGGCGGGGCAATGGCAACAAGGTGCCTTTGGTACTTATTTAAAATCCAATTAGGGAGGGCAATACATGCTGAAGGACTTATTCAAAACACAGGGCGCAGCCTGTAGAATAAACCCCAAAATCCAATCAATACCACGTTCCCAAGCATGGGTCCCACAAGTTTCTTCCTGCCAGTGTATAATTCTTTCTTTCTTCACCAGGGTCAGTTCTTAATGTCTCTTGTAGTCAGGAATCCCTGGACTTTGTGGTTTCAATGAAGCAAGTGTTCCTTCTTCTCTTTTCCTGAAACAGTGTGGTTTAGCATCATACAGGGGAGAGGTTACTAGCACATCACCCTGTAATGGTTTTGTGTCTTCTAGGAAAATCCAAAGGCACAGTAGGTCTGTCAGTGGACAAGGGAGAGGTTACTAGCACTTCACCTTGTCTTTTTTTTTCTTTTTCTTTTTCCTGCTGTCCAGACGGCATAGCAGAGCTAGAAGGAGAAATAGGCTTATCAGTCGGAGAGCCCTCCCGAGGTGGAGGGGTCTTTTACAGTGAAAAGCATGGGTCCAGGCAGTCAGTCCTTGGCACTCCACAGCGGTGTTGGTGGCTAACAGGACTTGGAAAGGGCCTTTCCAGCATGGAGCCAAAGCAGTCTTTCGTTGATGGACTTTACATAGACTCAGTCTCCTGGTTTTAATTAATGACAGGGGTGCTAGGGTCTTTGGGCAGCACTTCTCTACCAGTGAGAAAAGAAACCTAAACACATTTCATTAATGCCTGGCAGTGTTTTGCAGAATTTACAGCTGCTTGGGCACATTTAAGCCCCCCTCCTTTTCTTGGGGGTCAGCCAAGTTTTGGCTGTGACCTTGGATGAGCCTGCTAGCTGTATTTTTCTCTCAGTTAACTCATTCTGTTCTTTTTCCTCTTCTCCCTTTCTCAGCTTCTTTTAACGTACAGAGGAAACTTCCACTCTTCACTCATACACCTTCTCCCAACAATGAACACACACACATTGCCTTTACACAGTACATTAGTCTTATTACTCAATGTATGCCATGTACACCCTTCCAGTAAAATAACTTTATTACAGAGCTTTGGAGCAACAAACCGGGACAAGCACACCCACTTTTGAGGAGTCCCCTTGGTACAACCTCTGGTGTCCAATAGCTTTTCTCCCTCCCCAGCCCTCTGGCTAGAAATCTGAGGTAGCCAGAAGGATCCCATGGGCGGTATGGGGAGTGGGTTAACCTTCCCTGTCCCTGCTTCCAAAGACTGTTGGTATGCAATTTTTGACAACAATTTTGGCCATAGAACACAAAAATAATTCCTATTGTGCCAGTAAATGCATGGTATGTTGAATGCTGTTCAGCTGGCATCCGTTTTCTCTGATGATCTGAAAGACAAAAGAACAGAGGTCTACCCCTTCTGGGCAGTCAGTCATTGCTTAAAATATTTCCTTTATATACACATACTCTTGTTGATTTCAGGCAAAACAGAGGAATTACCCCATATTTCCTTGTATTTGTTTCATAGGCAGCCCAGGTTTCAGTGGCTTCTACCTTATTAGTTAGAAAATTGCATTAATACAGATGCTTTCTGGCTTGCTTCCTGATCCAAAGCTATCCACAGCTTAAAGATTCTTACTTTAAAAGGGACACAATTAACTTTCCCAAACTTTTGATTGCCTTTTACTTCTAACTCCAGCTTTCAAACACACAGTGATCTGAACAAGACAACACAACCTATATTGGTAAGTTTGCATTTCTTTTACCTCTGCTACAATATACACTGCACATGTTCTGGGAAAAATGCACACCCTATCCACAATTCAATTTCCACAACACTAGCCACATCAATTTCTACACAAGGTGTAACTGTTTCTTTTTTGAACACCGGGTAAAGGCCATTTACTTAACATATAATCCAAAGGGCTATCCTTAGAGGGTTTTACCAGAGACCCACCCATCTGCCTGCTGACACTCTAACAGAGAATTACACAAAGAACAGAGGGAATTATGGCCTAATAGGATCCTATTACAGGAATTTCTTTTGTGCTTACAAACACGGGGGTATTAAAGGGGCTAGTGGACTCCTCCACATGCCCTGCCCGTAGCTGGTCATTAACCAAGTGCTGGAGGGCCTCCAGCTTTTCCAGAGGAGGCGGCCACTGTGCAACCCATACGGGCTCGTCAGTGAGCCAACGGAGGGGGAGGGCCGTACGCCTAATCATCAATATGGATGGTGGCAGTGAACTGCGTTAATAAATCACGGCCCCACAGGTGGAGATGTAGCCCCCTCCATCATCCGCCCACGGACTCGGGCCGCAGCGGTGAGAGCGCCGAATCCTAACCACTAGACCACCAGGGATAAGCTGCCCGGGGCGTGCCCTCCGCCTGCTGGGAGATGCTCGAAAACTGTCCCGTGCCATATAACTGCTCAGCGAGATAAGCCCCCCCACCTTGTGCTGCTGCCGCAAGCGCCTCTCACTGGTACTCGCTGTCCCACACAACGTATTGCGCGGGAGACAGCACCATGCGACACATGTCTTTCCAATCTTGGGGGAGCAAGTGATAACCGTTTGATACACCTTCCAAGATCCCCCGGAGCTCGTGCAAAACCGAGTAGGGGAGAGCCACCCAGTTCACTATCTGCCCCCCATTTCCATTATCCCGCCTAGAGATGGGAAACGCCTCGAGCCCACAGCTGGATTCCGCGCCGGTCAAGGGACCGGCCTCGCGCACCGGCTGCACCGCCGCGGCGACAGCGCCCGCCCGACCGGTAGGCAGGGGGGCGCCGCCACGGGCGGCGGTGCAGGGAGGGTCAGCTGCGGGTAGGAGGGGGGTGGCCCATCACCTGGGGGCAAAGGGGAAACCGGCTTAAGGCCGTCAGGGCCGAATCCCTCCAGCGCCTCCTTACAACGCTGCCAAAGCAGCAGGTGCTGAACTGGGGCACGGGGTTCACTATACAAGGTGATCCCAATCCGTATCCAATCAAAAAGCTGTAATGACCCGCAGTCCGGATACCAGGGGCACTGGCGATCTATTTCCCTTAGAAGGTCCTCAATATGAGCGACCGGGACAGCGACACATGATCGCTGTCGTATAATCTCTTGTAACTCTGTTGCGTGCTCCTTCTGGGCACTGGAAAGTTTCCCCCCCATACTCACGAATCAGGGGCGGCAAACAGCCGCGGGCGCGCTCGGCGTATCCAGCCGGTGAGTAGAGGGGTATCACGTCGGGGTCACCAGCTGTGGCGACGACACAGGAAAGGAAATAGAACACCAGGTCTGTGGTAGCCAGAGTGC
>NW_020678233.1:0-5096 GCF_002925995.2 Terrapene triunguis | reverse complement strand
CCCCCCGCCGCCCCTTACCAGGTGCCGCCCTAGCATGTGCTTGGGTGCCGGGTGCCTGGTGCCTGGAGCCGGCCCTGGGTAAGGGAAGTAGGGACAGAAAAGGAAGCAAAGTAAATATGATTGAAGGTCAGAAGAAGCTAAAACTGCACTGGTTGCAAATTATCCAGAAAGGCAGCTATCAAATCCCCCCTCATTCTTCTCTTCTGCAGACTAAACAATCCCAGTTCCCTCAGCCTCTCCTCATAAGTCATGTGCTGCAGGGTTTAATGGAACATTCCCAATCGACTAATTTTCTATTTCACTACCAAATTTAAAATTTTACCTGAATATCGGGACAAATGGCGTCACAATTGTACATCAAACAGATGTACACCGCCAGGTGCAATCCCTGCTTGCCAATGTGGGTAAGTGAACTGGGCAACAGCTTAGCAGTGCTCAGCCCCGACCTGCCCTGGGTGGAATCAGCATGTGCAGAGGCAGGTGCCTCCTTTATTTGGCTCTGCCATGAGCTAGGTGGACCAGTCTGCACACACTTTGCTGGGGGAGCCCGGGCCACACTGCTGGCTCATCCCAGCTGACACTCACCTTGGGGACCTGCTGGCCACTTCCCAGGAGCCGCCCCAGGTAAGCACTGCTGGGCCCTGGACCCACCCCTGCACTCCCTACCCCCACCTTCAGTTGAGGAGGTGAGCAGCGGGAAGGGCAGGGCCGGCCAGTGGCAATGGGGTACACTGGTCCGCCTGGCCCTGTGCTACCAGCATGCCCTTTCCTGTTGGGGGTGGGCCCATGTTGTGCCACACGGCTCCCCTGCCCAGCGCCCCCTAGATCCACTATGCCCTGCACCCCCTGAACCCACTATGCCCAGAGCCTCCCCACAATCCCCTCACATATCCACCACAACCCCACAGCGCTGCCCCCCCCCCCCCCCCCCCCCCCCCCCCCCCCCCCCACAGCCCCACCACAGCTACCCAGCACCCCACACAGAACCCCCCACTCGCTAGTTTCCCATACACACTGATTTCTCCTCTCTCCTTCCCTCCCACCCAGTGCCCTTCCCCACAGCCCCACCACCACAACTAAACAATGCCCCACACAGACCCCCACTGCCCAGTGCCCTGACACACACAGATCTTCCCCACTGCCCAGAACCCCCCATAGGACCCCCACTGCCTAGCACCGCAAAACACACAAACCTCCCCCACTGCCCAGTGCCCTCCACACCCCACACACACCTCCCAGACACTCACTCCATCACACCCTGCCCCCTTCCCTGGCCGCACTCACCAGCCCTGCTGGGAGGTCTCTGGCTCCTAGGGTCAGAGCGGCGAGAGGGGTCTCCAGACTCTCCACGTGCTGCGCCCGCCACAAGCGCAAGCTCTGTGGCTCCCATTGGCCAGGAAAAGTGCTAATGGGAGCTGCCAGAGCCATGGAGTGGGGCTTGCAGGCAGGAGCAGCCCGCAGAGCCCCCTACCCACCACGCCAGCCCCGGGACGATGGTGAGCGGTTCATCCCGATATCGGGACAAATGGCATCCTGACTGATTTGTAGACGGGATGCGGGACACATGGGGGAAAATCGGGACTGTCCCGATAATATCGGGACATCTGGTCACCCTAGTCTCTTCCAACCATAATCTTCTATGATTCTATGATTTCAGAGTTATGAACAACCTCCATTCCCAAGGTGTTTGTAACTCTGAGGTTCTACTGTATTTGACTCATCATCAACATTAGAAATGTTGACCTAGACACAAAAGGGTCTGTATCTCATTCACAGTCCCTTGAGTTTCCAGAATTCCTGCTCTTAACAATGTTTACCATTTTCCAATAAATTGTGAAGCAAAGAGATTCTTTTCCCCACGAATCAGACAAGCACGGACAGTACTGAAGGGGGTTTATTCACAGTACCGGGAAGACTGATAAACACTTCCAAGGTGTGGGGTTACAGTGACCAATTATATACCTTTCTTTTATTACTTCATTTGCATTTATTTTGTTTTTACAGAGACAAACATTGTTTTAGAGACAGAGAACACACTTAACCTGACAGTGACAGGAACAGAACATACGCATCAAACTGTTTTGATTACATCAATTATTCATGACTACCTTAAGGCGAAGGGGTGGGGTGGGGGTGAGTGTTTACAGATATCCGGAGGGCTGTGAAGGAAGGGTTTGTTCTGTTCTGAGAGCCGAGTTACTGGGCGGACATTTGACCATATAAGTTTATCAAGTGTTAACAGTTGTCAGTGTCCTTGGGCTTCCGGTGTTTCTGCTTGTTAGTTATGTGGGTTTCTGTCTCACTGCTAACTGAATTTTAACTCTTGCCTAACAAAACCTAACATCAAAAACTTCTTGGTGACACTGTGTATCTATCTAATCTCCATTAAGACTTCTTTTCTGCACACTGCAGCTTCACATGGTTAGATGACCCCTTCCATCCTGCAGAAATGGCTGATGTTTATTTCTAGACTGTTCCCGTGGAGGCACACACACTGTGCTCGCTCATGAAGACGCTACTTTTGTTCTTTTTTGTTTTGTTGTTCTTTTAACAACATTTGCTGGTGTAAAGTATAGGTCATTCCAATTGAAAGGATCCATTTGCTGTTTGTGCTTGAAGATATATAAAAGCCAACCATTCTATGCAACCAGTATAAATCCTCCAGAGAACAGGGAGAACTACAGAGACCCAGCTGCGATGCAGATTGCCTTTTAGTTCATCTCTAGAAATCATGCACTTTACACCTGCAATCATACAGTGAAACCAAGCCTGGTACAAAGAAGGGGGAAATGGGTTAGATATTCTGTTACCCCTTCAGCACAATGACACTGGCTTTCCTTGCCCATCAAGGACTAGATCCCCAACTGGTGTAAATCATTGACTTCAATGCAGCTTTGCTGACCTTGGCCAGCTAAGGGTCTCACTCAATGTATATTGTTACTAAAACACATACGCACCAGCAGACTCCTCAAGCTGTTCAGGGACATGACAATTCAGCACATGAAATTACATTACAATGACCTAGAACATGAAATGTCCTGTGAGTAGCTCAGTACTCCTTTAAACAGACTCAGGAGGAGGCTTACAATTTATTCATTGCTTTCCTCAGGGTGCCCTTCACCTCCTTGTTCCTCAGGCTGTAGATCAGGGGGTTCAGCATGGGGATCACCAGGGTGTAAAACACTGAGGTCATTTTGTCTGTTTCCATGTCATAGCTGGAGGCAGGTCATAAATACTTGAAGAGAACGGTCCCATGGAACATGGCCACGGCTGTCAGGTGGGAGGCACAGGTGGAGAAGGTTTTGCGCCTGCCCTCGGCAGAGTGGGTTTGCAGGATGGTGGTGATGATATAGATGTAGGAGAGAAGGACGGTCGCAACGCTGCTCACTAAAATGCAGCCGCTTAAGGTGAATAACAAAATCTCATTGATGTGTGTGTCAGAGCAGGAGAGTGCCAGCAGAGGGGGGATATCACAAAAGAAATGATTGATGATATTGGAGCTGCAGAATGACAGCCGAAATGTAAAACATGTGTGTATCATTGAATCCACCAAGCTAGTAACATACACCCCAGCCACCAGCTGGTTACAGAGCCTCCTAGACATGATGACCCTATAGAGCAGCGGGTTACAGATGGCCACATAACGGTCATATGCCATCACAGCCAGCAGAAGGCACTCAACATCTGCAAAAGAGCCACAGAAATACATTTGTAAAGCACAAGCATTGTATGAAATCATTTTAGTTTTGGCTAAGAAGTTCAGCAGCATCTTAGGGGAGATTGTCGAGGAATAGCAGAAATCACAGAAAGACAAGTTACTCAGGAAAAAGTACATTGGGGTGTGGAGTCGGGTATCAATCCTAATTAACAAGATCATCCCCAGATTCCCCACTATGGTCATATAATAGATCACTAGGAACAGCACAAAGAGAGGGACCTGCAGCTCCAGACGATCTGTCAGTCCTGAGAGAATGAACTCAGCCACTGTCGAGCGATTTCCCTTTTCCATCTCCTCTGAAGAGAGCTCCGGCAGTTGCAGTGATGCGGTGCGGGCCAGTGAAAGGCTCAGGAATCCTGTCCCTTCTCTATAATGAGAGGAAGTGTAGAGCTGATAGAGGGCAGTTGCTGAATCAGGTGAGAGTTTAGTCTACAGAGCCAGCTGTTCAGAGCCGGGCATTCCAGTTGTTGGGATAAGCAACGAAATAGCAAGGCCCTAAAATTGAGACACCCCTTAAAATGCAACACAGGGAAATTTCTAATAAAGTTTTTTTTGGTAATGATTCACAAACAAATCTGGACTTTGAATGAAAAGGACCTGTGAAAACCCATGCTTAAAAAAAGATAAAGAAATGTTGATATTAAAGAGTCAGTGTGTTTTCCATACTGCCCCCTCTCTCCAAATGGACAAAGGGGGTATGATAATATACACATACTCAATAGGATATTGAAATATAAAAAGGAAGGATTGCCAATGGTAAGATTTTGATAGCTATATTTTAATAATTTGTAACTCTGGATGTTGAATGAGTTTAAATGAGGTAACACTTAAGCCAAGGCCTTGCTGGCATAAGTGTGTTTTTGCCAATTCTGCTTTTACACAGAATTGCTGATCTGCTTAATATGATATTGCTGACAGAACAAATGTAACATGTTGTGCTGGATGGAAGTTTTGATGTTAAAACACACAAACCTGCAACAATAAGAAGCCTTTTACTGTGTCTAAATGATCTAGACAAACTGGAGAAATAGTATGAAGTAAATAGGATGAAATTCAGTAAGGACAAATACAAAGTACTCCACTTAGGAAGGAACAATCAGTTGCACACACATACAAAATGGGAAATGGCTGCCTAAGAAGGAGTACTGCGGAAAGGGATCTGGGGGTCATAATGGATCACAAACTAAATATGAGTCAACAGTGTAACACTCTTGCCAAAAAAGCAAACATTATTCTGGGATGTATTCGCAGGAGCCAGACAGTAAGCAAGACATGAGAACAGGGCCGGCTCCAGGCACCAGGCACCCAAGCACATGCTTGGGGCGGCACCTGGTAAGGGGCGGCGGGGGGAGCGCGGCGCAGCATTCCGCGGGGGGGG
>NW_020678232.1:0-2033 GCF_002925995.2 Terrapene triunguis | reverse complement strand
CAACAGCTAGGTCAAAAATCATGGGCTGGGGTAAAGTGAAACAAGCCGGAGGGACATGAGCATGGGTGGTGAGTTCTATGGGCCCATGGTGCCTGGGCACCAGGAATATTCCTGGCCCAGGCCCAGTCCCAGGCCCAGGCCCAGCTCCAGCAATGTCTGAGCCCAGGACTCCCCCTTGGCCCTGTCTTCCGGCCCGGGTGCCCCCCAAGCCATTTAAAACAGCCTGGGACCACCACCACAGAGCTGAGCAACTTCCTGCCTACTCGCTCCACGTGGCTGCTGGCCCCTCCCTGTAGCCTCTGGGAGGGGTGGGTTTGTGTCCTGCCTCAAGTGCCCCCGTGGCCAATAGGAAGCTGCGGGGGCAGTGCCTGGGGGTAGCAGCACATGGAGACTCCTGGCCCGCCTTGCCTAGGAGCCCCAAGTAAGTGCTGCACCCCCTCCCAGAGCCTGCACCCCTCATCCATCCCCAGAGCCTGCACCCTGCACACAAACTCCATCCTAGAGCCTGCCCCCCAGATCCCCTCCCCCACCCAAACTCCCTCACAGAGCCTTAGGCAAGTGGGGGGCAGAGTTGCGGGGGGGGGGGGGCAGGTTCTGGGCACCACCAACATTTCTACAAACCTGCCACCCCTGGCCATGAGGACAATTCTCACTTTACCTTCCCAGCCCTAGCAGGCAGTCTAGTATTGGACACCTTTGCAACCCATTTTACTCCTAATTTACCAGAGAAGTATCACAAGGTCACTGAAGTTAAAATGGGGCATAGAACCAGGGTCTCCATGTTCTAGCTACTTAGCCCCACTAGCTTTAGTCTGAGAGTGTCAAGAATCTGTTCTTTGGCTCTCCGGTCACTACCTGTTACACCACACCAGAGCTGGTAATAGGAGCCCACAGTTCTGAGCACAGATGTTTGACTGATGACTTGCAAATCTTTGTGTAACCCACCGGCAAAGCATTGGTCATGCCTATGCTAGGGGCCGGTCTGCATACAGCACAGCAGTTATTCCTGGAGCTGGTGAGGTGGGGATCTGAAGTGACGTGGCTCAAGCCCTGTAGCAGAGCCAGGCAGGGGAAGTTTGTAGTTCAGTGTGTTTTTGTATTTGTTTTGTTTTTGTTTTTAAATCTTTGTTGTTTTTAATGGTTTGTTTATTTCACCGATGTGCCACATTTCAGCCATTCATCTCATAAGCTGCTTGCTAGTCTCACATCCTGGCAGGTTTGAAGGTTGTCAGGCACTGGCACCAGCCAGTGGGCTCCAGAGCTCCCTGAACAGTTCCCGAGTTACATGGTTATATGCAGTAAACACCCAGACAGGCTGGAAAGGAACATGTCACACTACTTGGCAGTGCTGGATTCCCCCCATCCATGGGGCACTGGGGCTGCTTCCCCTTCCTGCAGCCCCAGGTTTGGGGTTAAGTCAGGGTGGGGGTTGCACTGGCTTTTGAGGGTGTGGGTGGGTTTAACCCAGAGGGGCAGAACAGGAACGTTACCCGGGGGATCCTTCACCCTGTGCTCAGGTCCCTACAACACAATTCCTCCTGAACAGAGCACAGACTCTGCTTAACCACAGGCCCGGGGGAGGAGGGAGAACTCTTTAGGACCACCTGAATGTGCTAGAATCTCCTCAGTAGTTACAGGATCCCTGGGAGTTACAGTCAGACCAGAAGTTGCCTTTTTAGTGAAGTCTTTCAACTTTTATCCTAAGCTACAGATTTTCTCTTCTGAGTGTCCAGTGTCCATCTGTGCTAAGTGATTTTAACTCTAATGACTTGAATCAGCAGCAGGTGAGGGTGAATGAGAAAGAGCAAAGATCATATGCAGAGTTATCATATGATGTTTCTGGTATGAAGGGAAAAAAGCAGCCATCTTCCTAGACAGGAAGGTCTGGTGTACACCACAGAGTTCGGTTGACACAAGGCAGCTTACGTCGAGCGAACTATGGAAGTGCCTACACTTCAGTCTCTCTCTCGCTGACGTAACTGCCCTGCAATGCCGACTTAATAACTCCACCTCTATGAGAAGCACAGAATCCA
>NW_020678231.1:0-1942 GCF_002925995.2 Terrapene triunguis | reverse complement strand
AATTTCCACCCCACCATCAACCTCAGCCTGGATCAGTCCACACAAGATTCATAGATTCATAGATTCATAGATTCTAGGACTGGAAGGGACCTCGAGAGGTCATCGAGTCCAGTCCCCTGCCCGCATGGCAGGACCAAATACTGTCTAGACCATCCCTGATAGACATTTATCTAACCTACTCTTAAATATCTCCAGAGATGGAGATTCCACAACCTCCCTAGGCAATTTATTCCAGTGTTTAACCACCCTGACAGTTAGGAACTTTTTCCTAATGTCCAACCTAAACCTCCCTTGCTGCAGTTTAAGCCCATTGCTTCTTGTTCTATCCTTAGAGGCTAAGATGAACAAGTTTTCTCCCACTTCCTTATGACACTCTTTTAGATACCTGAAGACTGCTATCATGTCCCCTCTCAGTCTTCTCTTTTCCAAACTAAACAAACCCAATTCTTTCAGCCTTCTTTCATAGGTCATGTTCTCTAGACCTTTAATAATTCTTGTTGCTCTTCTCTGGACCCTCTCCAATTTCTCCACATCTTTCTTGAAATGCGGTGCCCAGAACTGGACACAATACTCCAGCTGAGGCCTAACCAGCGCAGAGTAGAGCGGAAGAATGATTTCTCGTGTCTTGCTCACAACACACCTGTTAATGCATCCCAGAATCATGTTTGCTTTTTTAGCAACAGCATCTCACTGTTGACTCATATTTAGCTTGTGGTCCACTAGAACCCCTAGATCCCTTTCTGCCATACTCCTTCCTAGACAGTCTCTTCCCATTCTGTATGTGTGAAACTGATTGTTCCTTTCTAAGTGGAGCACTTTGCATTTGTCTTTATTAAACTTCATCCTGTTTACCTCAGACCATTTCTCCAATTTGTCCAGATCATTTTGAATTTTGACCCTATCCTCCAAAGCAGTTGCAATCCCTCCCAGTTTGGTATCATCTGCAAACTTAATAAGCGTACTTTCTATGCCAATATCTAAGTAGATGATGAAGATATTGAACAGAGCCGGTCCCAAAACAGACCCCTGCGGAGCCCCACTCATTATACCTTTCCACCAGGATTGGGAACCATTAATAACTACTCTCTGAGTACCGTTATCCAGCCAGTTATGCACCCACCTTATAGTAGCCCCATCTAAGTTGTATTTACCTAGTTTAATGATAAGAATATCATGCGAGAGACCATATCAAATGCCTTAGTAAAGTCTAGGTATGCCACATCCACCACTTCTCCCTTATCAAAGAAAGCTATCAGATTAGTTTGACATGATTTGTTCTTTACAAATCCATGCTGGCTATTCCCTATCACCTTACCACCTTCCAAGTGTTTGCAGATGATTTCCTTAATTACTTGCTCCATTATCTTCCCTGGCACAGAAGTTAAACTAACTGGTCTATAGTTTCCTGGGTTGTTTTTATTTCCCTTTTTGTAGATGGGCACTATGTTGGCCCTTTTCCAGTCTTCTGGAATCTCTCCTGTCTCCCATGATTTTCCAAAGATAATAGCTAGAGGCTCAGATACCTCCTCTGTTAGCTCCTTGAGTAGTCTAGGATGCATTTCATCAGGCCCTGGTAACTTGCAGGCATCTAACTTTTCTAAGAGATGTTTTACTTGTTCTTTTTTTATTTCCTCTTCTAAACCTACCCCCTTCCCATTAGCATTCACTATGTTAGGCATTCCTTCAGACTTCTCGGTGAAGACCGAAACAAAGAAGTCATTAAGCATCTCTGCCATGTCATGATCACTTTCACCCAAATTGCCTTCCACCTTCTCATTCACTACCAATTCCTCCCTGCTGGTCAGAATCAAGCCTAAAATGATTGTCCCCTCATTACTACTTCCACTTTCTGACACAAAAAAGTTGTCTCCAATACATTCCAAGTGTCTACTATGGACCACCAAATCACGAAAAGGAGGTGGATGAGGCATTTCTAGAATAA
>NW_020678230.1:0-1201 GCF_002925995.2 Terrapene triunguis | reverse complement strand
TCCGGGCCGCACCCAACCCTGGCAACCCCAGCCAGAGCGCGGCTCAATTCCTGGGGGTGGGGCTTGCAGCAAGCCCCGCCCCCAGGAATCGGGCCCCGCTCTTGCTAAAGCCAGCCCTGATGGCTACCTGCAGAGGGTGGGTGCTGGGGGGGAGGTTCCTGTCATAGGCTGGAGCTGACGCAAGCTCCAGCTGTAGTGTGAGGATGGTACCTGCCATGGAGCAAGGGAGGGGACTAGTGAAGGTACCTGCCATGGGACAGGTGTAAGCGGGGGAATGGTCCCGCTATTGTGGGGAACTTTCCTGGCTTCTGCACTACCCCGGTGAAGTGGGCTAGCAAAAGGATCTGAGTCCTCGCTCCCACTTCCTTTACCCAGAGGCCTCCCTGCCCTTGAGGACTCCCCTTCCACTCTCCTGTCTGGCAGAGTCCTCGTAAACCCCGACAAGGCTGGGCCCAGGATTCCTGGGGGTCTCGACCCCCAACCCTGCTGTGGTCACCCAGGACAGGGGCTAGGGTGTCCCCACTCCGGGGTACTCTCTTTGCACTGGGCACCTCCCTGACCCACTGATCATTTCATACAATTTAAAGCAAATACAAGTTGTTTAATTAACAATTAATTTAAAAAAAGAATAAGGAAAAATGGGAAAAGTTAAAGGAGAAAACGTCACCCCGCTCTGTGGCAGGGAACATCACAAACAGTGTCTCTGGAATGTCAGGGCAGTTCACAGTCTGTTCCTTGTAGGTCCCAGGCTCCTTCTCAGGCCCTTGCTGTGCTGCAGAGATGCTGCGGGTTGGACACTTGCTCTAGCGGTGGCCACACGCTCTCAGGCTCTAGGTGGCAGGACCCTTCTTCCCAGCGTTGCCCCCGCCCTGACAGGGTTACAATCCCCCTCCAAGTCTGGCCTGCAGGGCCTCTTGGCTGAGGCGTCTCCCTGCGCTGGGCCACTGCCCAGGGTCCCCCTCCTCGCCCCAGCTGCTCACTGCACCCAGCTCCGGACTGCTCCAGCCCCAGCTTCACACTGCCTCAGCACGGCTGCTGCTGCTCTGCCTTCAGCTCCCTGGGCTGCTTCTCTGGCTCTGGTTGCTACAGGTCTGCTCTCTCTGGGCTGTGCTCTGGCTTTGGGGCTGCAGCTCTGCTTCCAGCAACTTAGCTCGGGCCCCTGCTCTCTCCTTAGCTCGGCCCCACTCTGTCTGACTCAGGC
>NW_020678229.1:0-1817 GCF_002925995.2 Terrapene triunguis | reverse complement strand
CTCTTCACATGGGTGAGCCCTTATTCACATTAAAAAAATTGCACAACCTCCCCAATAATAATAAAAAATGTCTCATTTCTGACCATGCTTAGGGCTGGTCTGCATGCAGAACTTGCATCGGCAAAACTAGATCTCTTGGTCTTTTGGGGGGGAGGTGTGTGGTGTGTGAAAAATCCCCTCCTCTCCCCTCTCCCCCCGAGATGTAGCTATGCCAACCTAACCCCTAGTGCAGACAGAGCTAGACGGATGGAAGAATTCTTCTGTTGACCGAGCTACCACCTCTCGGGGAGGTGGATTATCTCCAGTGTTGAGAGAACCCCTCCCAGCGCTATAGTTATAGTGAGTATTTACATTGAAGTGCTGCCGCAGGGTTTTAAGCACAGACCTACACTTAGAATATAGAATTGATGTGTGGGAGGGTGGAGAATACCTGATCTTGAAGGGTCAGGGGATGGAGGGAGCGAGACTTTTCTTTGGTTTAGACTGTAATATTTTCAACGCCTCACGACCCCACTGCTGGCCTTTCCTGATCTCCTGGGACAGTCGTGATCCACCCATTGAAAATCCCTCGTCTAGAGCAGGGGTCTCAAACTCAAATGACCATGAGGGCCACATGAGGACTAGTACATTGGCCCGAGGGCTGCATTACTGACATCTCCCCCCTGCCGCCCTTGGCCCCGCCCCCACTCCACCCCTTCCATGAGGCCCTGCCCCGCCTCTTCCCTGCCCCCATTCCAACCTCTTCCCTGAAATCCCCACCCCAACTCTGCCCCCTCCCTGCCCCCAGGGGGTGCAGGTGTGGAGTGGTGGGGGCTCAGGGCAGGGAGTTGGGGTGTGGGGTGCAGGAGGTGTGAGAGGTACGGCAGGGGGCAGCAGTGGGTTGGGGTGCAAGAGGAGTGCGGGGTGCAGTAGGGGGCTCAGGGTAGTGGGTTGGGATGCAGGAGGGGTGCAGGGTGAGGCAGGGGGCTCAGGGCAGGGGGTTCAGGAGGCAGGATCTGGCCCGGCGCATACCCCCATGCTGCTCTGGGAAGAGGCTGGAAGGGGGGGCGGAGGGGCTGTTTCTGTTGCTTCAGACACCGTCCCCAGCAGCTCCCATTGGCCGCGGTTCCCCGTTCCCGGCCAATGGGAGCTGCTGGGGGCGCTGCCTGAAGCAACAGCAACACACAGCCCCTCCGCCCCCACTTCCCCACGTTCCAGCCTCTTCCCAGAGCGGCGCAGGGCAGGCAGGCAGGGAGTCTGCCCTGCCCCCGGTGCACGGCCCGCCGGAGCTGCTCTAGGTAAACACTGGGGGAGGGCTGGGGGGCTGCGAGGGGCTCGCGGGCCGCAGAAAATAACCCTGTGGGCCGCGTGTTTGAGACCCCTGGTCTAGAGCATGACAAGCATCCCCTGGAGTTGTTCTGAATAATCCACAAGTGTTGTCACATCCTGGCAAACGTGTCTCCCCTCTGCCAGCGGGAAGTGGAACACAACGAACACAGCTGCATCTTGCAGCTGATCCCAGCACCTCGGAGGCTCTGCTGCAGAGAGCAGTTGGGAACAGGAAACTCCGGAGCACATGGAAGTTGGTTCTTTTTAAGCTATGATCTAAGCTCTTGTCTACACAGGAAAACTGCACTGGTTTAACTTAAGGCGTTGTCTGAAACAGTCAGTTAAATTGCTGCAGACCTCTCTGTGGACACCTCTATTTCAGTTTAAGAGCCACTTATTTTGCTTTTAACTTAAACCTGACTTAAGCTAGTGCACTTAAACAGAACTAAGACCTAGTGTCAAGGCTGTATCCCCACTTTGAACCTTAGGGTACAAATGTAGGGGCCTGC
>NW_020678228.1:0-1059 GCF_002925995.2 Terrapene triunguis | reverse complement strand
ACTGAGGCCTTGGCTACACTGGCACTGTACAGCGCTGCAACTTGCTGTGCTCAGGGGTGTGAAAACGCCCCCCCCCGAGCGCAGCGAGTACAGCGCTGTAAAGCGCCAGTGTAATCAGAGCCTGCAGCACTGCACGCTCGCTCGCAGCGCTGCAAGCTATTCCCCTCGGAGAGTTGGAGTACATACAGCGCTGCGAGAGAGCTCTCGCAGCGCTGGCGGCGCGACTACACTCGCGCTTCACAGCGCTGTCGCGGCAGAGCTGGGAAGTCCCGAGTGTAGCCAAGGCCTTAACCTCAACCCCTGCATCTGGAACTCCTCTGGACCCAGACCCCCTGCCTCCAGACTACCACCCCTGCACCCAGACCACCCCCACTGAGCTCCCTCCATTCAAACCCCCACCCTCCTGCACCACCCTGAGCCCCCACATCCAGACTTCCATGCCACTGACCCCAAATTAGCTGCACCCAGACCCCCCCCCCCCCCACCCCCCTCCCCCAGCACCCAGATCCCCCCTGCTAAAACCGCCATACCCAGACCCCTCCGCTAAGCTCCAACCACTTTCACCTGGAAGCCCCTGCAGAGTCCCATTGCCCCTGCACCTGGAAACAGCCCCCCCCATGAGCCTCTGTGCATCCAGATCCCCCCACATCTAGACGACCCCCCCCCGAGCTGCCTGCACCCAGATTGTCCCACACAGGATCCTCTCACCCCACACATGGATCCCCACACACTGAGCCCCTCCATACTTGGATCCTGCCTGGTTGAGCCTGCCTGCCCCAGACCTGGTGCGCCCAGCATAGAGGGGCAGGGCCCCATGGTGTTGTGCTGTGTCAGGGTTGGGTGCAGCCTCACCCTGAGTCTGTGTCCCGGGGGTGGAGGGTGGGGAGGCTGTACGGTGATCTCCCACCTTCGTACAGCCAGTGGCCTGTGCTCCCCACTGCCATGCTAGAGCCTCTGCATTTATTTATTGACAAATAAAACTTGCAGAATTTTGCAGAATTTTAAAATACTTTGCATCATCACAGTAGTGCAAGGCAGGCTGGTGAATCAGGAATTAAA
>NW_020678227.1:0-4287 GCF_002925995.2 Terrapene triunguis | reverse complement strand
GGGATTACGTGATTCTAATCAATTAGGCAATAACGGCCATCGCTGGTAAAATGAGGGTCTGGCTAGAGAATCTTGCCTGTATGCTCGGGGTTCTGCTGATCGCCATATTTGGGGTCGGGAAGGAATTTTCCTCCAGGGTAGATTGGCGGTGGCCCTGGAGGTTTTTCGCCTTCCTCCGTAGCATAGGGCAGGGGTCGCAAGCTGGAAGATTCTCTGCGACTTGAAGTCTTTAGATCACGATCTGGAGACTTCAACAGCAGAGCTAAGGGAAAGTGGGGGGGTCAGCTTTTGTGGCCTGCATCATGCGGGGGGTCAGACTAGATGACCATGTTGGTCCCTTCTGACCTTAAAGTCTATGAGTCTATGAGTCTATGAGACACCAGCTATGTAGTGTAATATGGATATCCTGCCTAGGGCAGCCTGAAAGCAGAATTCTGAGGAGAGTTAGGCACAACCACTGCTGCTTGTTCTTCTAAATTAAACCTGAATGCCCTTGAGAAACATCTGAATTAACCTAAGTAGGCACAGCTGGATTGTTACAAGTCACTGA
Organism: Terrapene triunguis; assembly: GCF_002925995.2. NCBI lineage: Eukaryota > Metazoa > Chordata > Testudines > Emydidae > Terrapene > Terrapene triunguis. The sequence continues at coordinate 3,737 of NW_020678227.1, read as the reverse complement.
GTGGGTGCACATGTGCATTTTGTGCAAACTACGCATCCAGACTCCCCCACACAGAGACAGAAACATTCTTTGACATGCAGAGTCTTTTGCAGGCCACTGCAGGATTGCTTAGGCACATTGCTTAGCCACATCACCTTGCCAACCTGTTATGGAGGGCTTTAAATTAGGTTCAAAGGGGGTAGGTGATCAAAGCCCACCACTAAGAATAAAAGAGGGCCACCTTAACAGAGGGTTAGCTGTTTGGGGGAGTGGGGGGAGGTTGTATATGTATGGTAATAGGAGCAACAAGAGCGGGAAATCTGCTCAACATCTTAGATGTCTATACACAAAGGTAATCAGTATGGGGAATAAATAGGAAGAACTGAAAGTATTAGCACAATAGCTACATTATTAATTAACAACAGCTAGCCAAAGACTCAAAAAGTAACCGCAATTTTTTTTAAAGTACATTAGAAGCAGGAAGCCTAGTAAACAACCAGTGGGGCCACTGGACAATTGAGATGCTAAAAGAGAACTCAAGGAGAATAAAGCCATTGCGGAGCAACTAAATGAATTCTTTGCATCAGTCTTCACGGTTGAGGATATGAGGGAGATTCCCAAACCTGAGCCATTTTTCTTTTTAGGTGACAAATCGGAGGAACTGTCTGATTGAGGTGTCATTATAGTAATAAGTCAGCAGGACGAGAGGGCATTCACCCAAGAGTTCTGAAGGAACTCAAATGTGAAATTGCAGACTGTGGTATGTGGTAAAAATAGAGGTCACCTCATAACAGGGTGTCTATTATAGACTACCAAACCAGGAAGAGTAGGAAGATGAGGTATTTCTGGAACAAATAGCAAAAATAGGCAAAACCCAGACTTGATGATAATGGGGAACTATAACTACCCAGTCATCTGTTGGAAAAATAATACAGCAAAACACAATTTCCAGTAAATTCTTGGAATATGTTGGGGACAACTTTTTCGTTTCAGAAGGTAGAGGAAGTGTCCAGGGGGACCAGCCATTTTAGATTTAATTCTGACTAACTGAGAGGAATTGGTAGCGAATCTGAAGTTGGAAGGCAATTTGGGTGAAAGTGATCATGAAATGATAGGCTTTATTATTCTAAAGAGAGGAAGGAGTGAAAGCATCAGAAGAAAGGCACTGGATTTCAAAAAGCAGACTATAACAAACTCAGAGAACTGGTAGGTTAGGTCCTATGGGAAGACAATCTAGGGGAAAAAGCAGTTCAGGGGAGCTGGCAGTTTCCTAAGGAGACAATATTAAAGGCAAAACTGCAAACCATCCCAAAGTGAAGGAAAGATAGGAAGAGGCAATTAGGACTCCATCAGGAGCTCCTTAATGACCTGAACATCAAAAAGGGATCCTACAAACAGTGGAAACATGGACAAAATGCCAAGGAGGAGTACAAAAGAATAGCATCATCTGTTGGGACAAAATCAGAAAGGCTAAGTCACAAAGTGAGTTAGACCTGTTAAAAGAGGTTCTTTAAATACGTTAGGAGCAAGAGAAAGATAAAGGAAAGTATAGGCCCTCTCCTTAGTAGGGATGGAGAGCTAATATCTGATGATATCAAGAAGGTTGAGGTATTTAATGCCTATTTTGGTTCAGTCTTCACTAAAAAGGTTAATGGTGACCAGATACTCAACACAATTAACATCAGCAATAAGGGGGAAACGAATGAAACCCAAAATAGGGAAAGAACACATTAAAGAGTATTTAGATAAGTTAGATGTACTCCAGTCAGTGGGGCCTGAAAAAATTCATCCCAGGAACAATTCGTAATTATCTCTGAGAACACCTGGAGGGTGAATGAGATTCCAGAGGACTGGAGAAGTGCAAACATAATCCTTCTCCGGGTTCTCTTTGTTCCCCTTTTTAAGGATAATATAGACCAGATATCCTAACTTCAATACTGGGGAAAATATTGGAACAAATTATTGTTTTGTAAGCACCTAGAGGAAAATAGTATTCTAAAAAAGAGCCAGCATTGATTTTGTCAAGAAGAAATCATGCCAAACCAACCTGATTTCTTTCTTTGTCAGGGTTATTGGTCTAGTGAATAAGCGGGAAGCAATAGAGGTGATATATCTTGATTTTAGTAAGGCTTTTCACACAGTCCCCCATGACATTTTCACAAGCAAACTAAGGAAATGAAATCTAGATGAAATTGCTATACGATAGGTGCACAACTGGTTGAAAGAACATACACAAAGCGTAATTATCAGTGGTTCAGTCAAACAGCGAGGGAATATCTAGTAGGGTTTCACAAGGGTCAGTCCTGTGTCTGATATTATTCAATCTTTTCATTAATGACTGGGATAATGGAGTGGAGAGTATTCTTTTAAAATTTGCTGATGATACCAAGCTGGGAAAGGTTGCAAGCACTTTGGAGGACAAAATTAGAATTCAAAACGACCTTAGCACATTTGGCCTGAATTCAACAAGTTGAAATTCAATAAAGACAAGTGCCATGGGCTTCATTTAGGAAGGAAAAAGCAGCGATTCTCAAACTTTGTTTTGATGACTCCTTTCACCCAGGAAGCCTGAGTGCGGCCCTCCTTCTAAATTAAAAATACATTTTTAATATTTAATACTATTATAAATGCTGAGGCAAAGCAGGGTTTGGGGATGTAGGCTGACAGCTCGCAACCCCCACGTTATAACCATGTGACCCACTGAGGGGTCATGACCCCCAGTTTGAGAACTCCTGGGCTAGGTGGTAGTACTGCTGAAAAGGATCTGAGGGTTAGAGTGGGTCGCAAATACTATGAATCAATAATGTGATGCTGTTGCAAATTCTTCTGGGATCTATTTACACATGTATTGCATGCAAGTCACTGGAGGTAATTGCTCGACTCAACTCCACACTGGTGATACCTCAGCTAGAGTACTGTGTCCACTTTTGCATACTGCACTTTAGGAAATATGTGGACAAACTGGAGAGAGTCCAGAGGAGAGCAACAAAAATGATAAAAGGTTTAGAAAACCTGATTTATGAGGAATGGTTAGAAAAGCTGAGCCTGTTTCGTCTTGAGAAAAGAAGACAGAGGGGACCTGATAACAGTCTCAAGGGCTCATACAAGGAGGACGATGATCAATTGTTCTCCATGTCCATTGGTGGTGGGATAAGAAGTTGTGAGCTTAATCTGCAACAAGGGAGACTTAGTCAGAAAGTTTTTCCTAATAGCTAACCTATGAGGATAGTTAAGTTCTGGAATAGGTTTCCAAGGGAGGATGTGTAATCCCCACCAATGGCAGTTTTTAAAAACAGATTGGCCAAACACCCGTCATGGTTGGTCTAGGTTTACTTGGTCCTCCCTCAGCATATCTGGATTCAAGACTAAGCTTTAAGTTTATGGAGGGGATGGTATAATGGGATAGCCTAATTTTGGCAATTAATTGATCTTTGACTATTGGCAGTAAATATGCCCAATGGCCTGTGATGGGATGTTAGATGGGGTGGGAACTGAGTTACTACAGAGAATTCTTTCCTGGGTGTCTGGCTGGTGAGTCTTGCCCACATGCTCAGGGTTTAGCTGATCGCCATATTTGGGGTTGGGGAAGGAATTTTCCTCCAGGGCATATTGGCAGAGGCCCTGGGGGTTTTTCGCCTTCCTCTGCAGCCTAGGGCATGGGTCACTTGCTGGAGAATTCTCTGCACGTTGAAGTCTTTAAACCATGATTTGAGGACTTCAATGGCTCAGACATAGGTTAGGGGTTTGTTGTGGGAGTG